>NW_027279361.1:0-97500 GCF_046629955.1 Centroberyx affinis
TAGATTATTTCATTTTCTAACTAACTGGTCAAATTTTCATGTAAATTGTATTTATTTCTTGGTTAACAGGTGTATAACACTTTCCCATGGCTGGGCAAATGGTTTAGTAACAGGAAGCGAATCCAGAATTCTGTTATTGCCAATAAGAACCAGATGACAGAGTTGATCGGAGGTTTACAGGAGACTCTTAATCCGCAGATGTGCAGAGGCTTTGTGGACTCTTTTCTGGTCCGCAAGCAGAGTCTGGAGGTATGAACATATCACCTATCAGAATCAATATTATTGTTTATTGTTTGATTTTTAAAGATGATTAAATATCAAATAATAAATAGAATATTCTTAAAGGCAATGGGCCTCATTCAGCAATATCTTCCTAAGTCTTCCTTTTCTTAAATTTGTTCTTGAGAAAGGTCCTAAGAAAAGTCTACGTCAGATTCATGACATGTTCTTAAACCGCAGAATTGTTCGCACCTGTGTTCTTATAATGATGAATCCCATTGTCCTCGTAAATTGAAAGCGCATGCCAGGTGATCCTAATTAGCATAGGTAAACGCCCCGCCAATCCCCATAAAAGGGCATAAGACCGCAGGGCCGTGTGCACACAGAAATCACACACAGAAATTGAAAAGAAAAGTTGAGAGAAGTCAAGAATGCCCAAACAAAAGTCTAAAGAGGGTGGAGCACCGGACTCCAAACGTAAAAAAAACTTCAATAGTTCTGAAGTGGAGGTACTGCTGCAGGAAGTGAACACCAAACGAGCTGTCATATTTAGTAGCGTCAGTAGTGGATATAAAATAACAGAAAAAAAAGATGCATGGGATCCCAATTAACATAATTTATATTAATTGAAGTGTTAGTGTAGTGTTTATTTATTTTAAAAGACCATAATACTTTGTAAAATAATTATTAAAAAATATTATAAATGATAAAAATATTATTGTAATTTAAATCCTATAATATTATACAACTGTAGAATTGAAGGAAACGCAATAACCACTTATTTTGCACAAACATGTCAGCACTCAAATGTGCGTAAGTGTGCTCTTGAGTGTGCGTAGATTCTGTTCTTACCTAAGAACAAATCCCAAATAAGAAAACATTGGTGAATGTCAGAATCTTCATGAAAACTGCGTAAGTGGCTTTTAAGAAGAAATTTCTTCTTAAGAACGGTTGGTGAATGAGGCCCAATGCTAATTAGTACAATAAATGTAGTTTTGCTTATACAATAAAGGAGCATTAATTGCCCACCAATCAGGGCACAGTGACTATTATGCATATAAGAACTTAGCCTTCATATTAATTCATAGTTGTGCCATGCTTTCTCTACCCATTGAGCTACGCAGTACCTCAAATGTCAGTAATTTGAGGGGTTTGCATCAGATTTTAGATTTAATAACTAGGCTACAGATACATTGTTATGTACAGGAATCTGGGAATATGAACTCTCACTACCACAAAGAAAACCTTTTGATAACAGTTGGCAATCTATTCGCTGCTGGTACTGATACGACCGGAACTACACTGAGATGGGGACTTCTGCTTATGGCCAAGTATCCAAAGATACAAGGTAAGGAGCTGCAGACATTCAGTACACAGTTTATGTATATATGTCATGATATGACTAACTCAGGATGATTGAATCCCCTGATGATGAAGCTGACTTCAATATTCACGTGTGCTGTTGTGGTTTCACTTGATTTTGTGTACAAAATCAAATCAGTTTCTCACAAAACGCTTCATCATTAAGGAAGGGATTGTGGGAATGCGCGGATCTAGACTAATTCTGACCTCGTGAGCATGAAGGTATGAATCGTCCGGTATCCTCTCATTGGGTGCTGGTCTCCCCTCGATCTATACTTAAGGCTCCCCACAGATCAGACGGGAGACAGGAGAACGATTCGGGGCACTGATGGGAGGGGTCGTTGCCGGTGGCTCGCTCGGCTGGCTGTGGCCGAACCACCGAGAATTGGTGGAAAAGGCTGCTGACGACGGGACAGTGGAAAACACGGAGAGGATCGCTGCAATAAGAGAAGTAAACCAAGCAAATAGGAACGGACTTGGGAATTGCGCAATATTGTGTAAATGGGAAAACCTGGATCTGGATTATTATTGTTTGCTAATACTATGGCCTGGAGCCTTTGTTAAAGGAAATCCTCCGCATCACTGTTGTGCAAAGAAATTGCCGGCTTGTTCCTGGACTGGCGGAGGAGGGGAAGGCCTAAAGAAGAGAAAGAAGTGGAATGGGACCAAGGACTCCACCTGTACACCCCCATATGTTAAAATAAATGTTCCTCCTTTTTATACTAACTCCTGCCTCTGTCTTGGTCATTGTAGTTACTTCCCAACTGGTCACACTAATATTGAACCTGAGTCCTGGTGCTCATTCAAACCATCAGGTGGCGTTGTCATAACACATAATCTCAAGTGTATCTTTTACCTAGATGCACATAACACAGAGACAATGAAGAAACATAAACGCTAGTAAAAATTAAGTTTATTGAATCTGTTTTATGGCTTGCACTAAATCACTTTTGAACTGAAATTCCATCTGAACTAATCATGAACCAAGTTAGTCAATAGGGGGCAAAGATCACCACAATAAATATTTTACCTCGGATTTTCACAACTTTGTCAATTTCTTACCTTTCATCTCCCAGACCAGGTCCAGGAAGAGCTGAGCAGGGTGATAGGAAGTCGTCAGGTCCGGGTGGAGGACAGGAAGAACCTGCCCTACACTGATGCTGTCATCCATGAGATCCAGAGACTGGCCAACATTGTCCCCATGTCCCTTCCTCACAAAACCAGCCAAGATGTCACCTTTCAGGGTTACTTCATTAAGAAGGTCATACTGAATATAACACCCATCTTCATGTTCAAGAAAAAATTATAACAAGAATGCAGAACACAGCAATTAATTCTGGGATCCCTGAAAAGTTAAAATATATTTTGAAATGATATTGCAGAATACTACTGTCCACCTTATAGAAAACTGTTTTTCTTCATTGACTACAGGGCCCAGTATTTCAAACGTGATCTGACAGGATTATCCTGGTCGGATTGGATTAAATCTAG
This sequence comes from Centroberyx affinis, assembly GCF_046629955.1. Classification (NCBI taxonomy): domain Eukaryota; kingdom Metazoa; phylum Chordata; class Actinopteri; order Beryciformes; family Berycidae; genus Centroberyx; species Centroberyx affinis. The sequence continues at coordinate 3,073 of NW_027279361.1, forward strand.
ATCTGATCTGAAAACTGGGTATTTCAACACAGATCAGGAGAATCCTGATCCTGAAGATCAGGGTTTCAGCTCTGGTAATCCAATCCTCCCTTGAATCCAGATAAAAGGCTGATTTGGGTATTTCAAAAGTTAAATCAGATATCTGGATCAACTTGATACCAAAATTTCAGGATCATTTGAATCCCACCTCAGAGGTGGATTTGACTTGGACTGACAAACTCTCAGCTCATACTTCTCCTAGATATTGTTACTCAAGATGTTCGTTACACTTAAGTGTTAGTGTTGTACTTCTAACAAATAATTTAAGTAATATCAAAAAATTTAAAGCATAGTAAAAATTTTGACCACACTGTAAAACTGCTGTAAATAAAATTACAATTATTTCTCAAATTCTAGTTCACCAAACATTGTAACTTGCATGTACCAAAACAGAGAAAGACAAAGGGATGCAGGGTCCAAACAAAGTTTTATTCCAACAAAGACATGTCAAATAATGTGACCACTAACTAAAACAGGACCATGCTATTTCAAATGTCAAGCTGTTTCTCTAACAGCTTGATTTTCAATTCTGTCTCTTTTTGCTGAAGCAGCGTCAGCTTAATTTGCTCTTTGGCCAGTTCAGTCTGTTTGATTGCCCTTTCTGTCTCCATTTTGAGGAGCCTCTCATAGGCTTCCTCATCACCGGCATGCCTCTTCCGTCGCCGTCGCTCTGGCTCTGGCTCTGGCTCTGGCCCCCGTGCCTGATGTGGTAGATAGATAAGTTTATTGGTCACTTGCAAAGCTAAAACCAAGGTTTAATGATAGCCCGCTAGCTGCTTAACACACAAGTCAATGGAGCCGCGTTAGCTCCCGTTAGCACGGCCGCGTCTCAATTAGAGATCGCCACGGCCTGCTTTTAATAAGGTGACAATTCAAATAGTTGGCTTGCATGATGTGTTGGTTGCCGTTCGTATGGTATTAAAACCGCTACACAATAGACGACGGTTAACTTACACTTTTGACGTGAAAGTCGGCTCTGTGCTACTCCTTTCATGAAGTAGTCCGCCATGTTTCAGATCCCGGAGGCGGAGACTTGAGATTGGGAAATCCGTATCCGGCCAGGTAGGGATCACAGTGATCCACCCTGCCTGTGTTTTGAAATACTCAGATAAAGTCAGCAGGATCACCGTGATCCATGACTGAGAAAAGGAGGATTTCATTATCCGGATTATTCTGATCCAGATTACAAGTTTTGAAATACTGGGCCCAGGGGACCACAGTGTATCCTCTCTTGATATCTGTCCTGTATGATGAGACTGAATGGGAGAGCCCACACACCTTTAATTCCGCCCATTTCCTGGACAAGGATGGGAAGTTTGTCAAGAGAGATGCCTTTATGCCTTTTTCTGCAGGTTAGCTAGCTCAGGTATCATTTCTTAATAATAATAATAATAATAATAATACATGACATTTATATAGCGCTTTTCTCGGTGCTCAAAGACGCTTTACAAACACAGGATAAAACTATTTTAATAGAGATATACAGTATATAAAAGATAGAAATACATGAGAAAAGGACGTATACATAGGGAGGAACGGGGGAGAGGGGAGGAGAAGAAGATTAGAGGTCAAAAGCAAGAGTGAATAGGTGGGTTTTGAGGGCTTTTTTGAAAGATGACAGAGTGTTGGCCTTTCGGATGTGGCTGGGGAGGGCGTTCCAGAGGGAGGGGGCGGCTGCAGCGAAGGCCCTGTCACCCCAGGTCCGGTGCTTTGTCCTGATGGTTAGGAGTAGGTTAGCGTCTGCGGACCTGAGGTGACGGGTAGGGGTGTGGCGGTGGAGGAGGTCAGAGAGGTAGGGGGGGGCCAGGTTGTTGATGGCTTTGAAGGTGGTGAGTAATATTCTTGTCAATATCAATTTATTTGCAGATGACCTGAAGCTATTCCTTGTTCTCTCACAGGTCGCAGAGTTTGTCTCGGGGAGAGTCTGGCCAGGATGGAGCTCTTCCTCTTCTTCACCTCTCTCCTCCAGCACTTTCGTTTCACTCCTCCACCTGGAGTTACAGAGGATAAACTGGATCTGACACCAGCTGTGGGTTTCACCCTCTACCCTTCAGTCCATAAACTGTGTGCTGTCTGTTGTGTATGAGCAGTAGGTTTTTAAAATGTTACTTTGGCCAGTGTCACGCATGCAACTTTTTTATGTAACTGAGTTGGTTCTAATTAGCACAGTGTAATACTCTATGCTTTGTGCAACACTGCTGGACACTATTTACCTTTTTGCAACTAGTTTATTCAACAACTATTTTAATTACATTGTTGCCCCTCCAGAGCACACCTTTTGTTTTATGAATTGTTAATTTTGCTAGCCTGTAATAATTACATTAATAAGAACTTCTAAGTTAGTATTTTTCATAAGAACACTATAAATTACATAATTTTTGGTGACATTTAAAACAAAACACCTCTAGCCCAAAATGCATTAGTAATTGTACATGAAAAAAATAACTAAATTTTTTCAAAATGTAGATTCACAAACTGTACATAAAGTTTGACAATATTTATTGCATATTTAATAATAAACATTATCATTACATTGTTTTTAAAACAACTTTTATAGAGGTGCGTTTTTAATAACTATTTCCCCTCTAGAGTTGCATGATTTATATTATTTCCCCTCCATACTTCCGGTACTCTGCACATGCATTGTCTAAAACTGCTGGCCTAAAACTGCTGGTCCAAATCTGTGGTTGTTCTCCACGGCTGCAGCTCGTTGATATTGGAGCTACTTTTACAAAAAATGAAAAGCTACTGAATGGCCCGGGAGGAGCTTCGTTTCGGAGCGGAATTTGACAACACGCTTTTGAAAAGAGGTGAAAACAGCAACACAGCTGGCCCACGTGTGTGGATATTGGTTTATATCATTATGTCTCAATGAAATTTCCACATAACCCACATTTGTTTCAAGATTGATTATAAGGTCTGATATCGCTTTTTGCAGGTTGCTGTGGAGACCTCTATTGGTAGTAACTGGAAGTAATCTGGGCTGGATATTCATGCTCATGGTTTCTATTCTCCCCATCAGTGATAGAGGGAGAGCCATCCATCTTGGCAGATCTGCTTTCACTTAATTTATAAATCTTCCATAATTTCACCCAATTAGAATTCAGAATGGAGAACTTCACTTGTAGTTGAGTAACATTTGGCAAACGGTATCCATTGATTGTGTGAGACAATCAGACAAAGCCAACTTGTGGCAAAGTGTAGTGAACAGGTTGGAACAGCCTGTAAAGTTGATCATATGCAGGTCAAAGATCATTCTGGTTAAAGGAATAGTTCACCCAAAAATGAAAATTCAGTCATTATCTACTCACCCCCATGCCGATGGAAAGTCGGGTGAAGTTTCTTAGTCCACAAAACAGTCCTGGAGCTTCACAGCAAAACAGCGTTGCAGCATTCTCCTAAACAACTGAAGTTGCTGGGGACTTGTCTTAAAATGTAAAAAAACAACCAAAAAAAACCCAGAAAAAGGCTCCATACAGCTCGTCCGGCGTAATCCAAGTCTCCGGAAACCCCGAGATGCCAAGTTGACTTGAAAAGACGTAATTTACCCCCTTTTTTTAGCCAAAATCTTCACTGTAGCCGCTGAGCTCAAAGCCGCATTCATGTTAGCGCGCACCTCGTTTGAAGTGGGTGCACGAGCTCGAAGACGCGTACATACACCGCTAGACGAGATCAACAAGAACTCGCGATCTCTCCATACCTCCGTGTTTACACTGCTACCCAGAAGCTAGCGTCACACACAACAGAGAGAGCTCTGCTGAAGTTGCAGCAACAAGCGCCTCTGTCGGATCTAACATTACATTTTCGGTCTTTGATCTGTTACCTAACCATTGTAGCTTCTTTGCACTACTATAAAAAAACACTATAAAAAAAAAAAGATTGATCAAGGGTCACAAAATGCTAACAGTACAGAAATTAGCATTAGCCTTGGTTAGCCAGTTAGCATTTTGTGACCCTTGATCACAGTTGCGCAGTCGTCTGACAACAGAAACAGAAAGATATGTTGTTTTACATATCGGCGCTATTGAAAGAAGCAAATCCAGAATTCTGTTACTGCCAGTAAGAACCAGGGCCCAGTATTTCAAACGTGATCTGACAGGATTATCCTGGTCGGATTGGATTAAATCTAGATCTGATCTGAAAACTGGGTATTTCAACACAGATCAGGAGAATCCTGATCCTGAAGATCAGGGTTTCAGCTCTGGTAATCCAATCCTCCCTTGAATCCAGATAAAAGGCTGATTTGGGTATTTCAAAAGTTAAGTCAGATATCTGGATCAACTTGATACCAAAATTTCAGGATCATTTGAATCCCACCTCAGAGGTGGATTTGACTTGGACTGACAAACTCTCAGCTCATACTTCTCCTAGATATTGTTACTCAAGATGTTCGTTACACTTAAGTGTTAGTGTTGTACTTCTAACAAGTAATTTAAGTAATATCCAAAAATTTAAAGCATAGTAAAAATTTTGACCACACTGTAAAACTGCTGTAAATAAAATTACAATTATTTCTCAAATTCTAGTTCACCAAACATTGTAACTTGCATGTACCAAAACAGAGAAAGACAAAGGGATGCAGGGTCCAAACAAAGTTTTATTCCAACAAAGACATGATATCATCACCAGCATTAGGCTACTGTAGCATTCTGAACCTTCTGAACAAACCTTGTAGTTAATACTCAAACTGTGTTGCGTTGTGTTTTCTAAGCACTGAGCAGGTCGGTACACAATGCAGCCTGCTTATACTGTAAATCTGCCGTGTTGCAAATGACGTGACGCTAATGATAGCCGCTAATGATAGCCCGCTAGCTGCTTAACACACAAGTCAATGGAGCCGCGTTAGCTCCCGTTAGCACGGCCGCGTCTCAATTAGAGATCGCCACGGCCTGCTTTTAATAAGGTGACAATTCAAATAGTTGGCTTGCATGATGTGTTGGTTGCCGTTCGTATGGTATTAAAACCGCTACACAATAGACGACGGTTAACTTACACTTTTGACGTGAAAGTCGGCTCTGTGCTACTCCTTTCATGAAGTAGTCCGCCATGTTTCAGATCCCGGAGGCGGAGACTTGAGATTGGGAAATCCGTATCCGGCCAGGTAGGGATCACAGTGATCCACCCTGCCTGTGTTTTGAAATACTCAGATAAAGTCAGCAGGATCACCGTGATCCATGACTGAGAAAAGGAGGATTTCATTATCCGGATCATTCTGATCCAGATTACAAGTTTTGAAATACTGGGCCCAGATGATAGAGTTGATCGGAGGTTTACAAGAGACTCTTAATCCACAGATGTGCAGAGGCTTTGTGGACTCTTTTCTGGTCTGGAGGTATGAACATATCACCTCAGAACCTTTATCAGATTTTAGATTATGGTTTGTTGTTTCAATTATAAATCGAATTTTTTAAGACAATGTTGTATGTAATTTTAATAACTGTACTGGTACATTTTAGCGGGAATCTGGGAATATGAACACTCACCACCACAAAGAAAACCTTTTGACAGCAGTACTTTGGCCAAGTATCCAAACATACAGGGGAAGGAGCTGCAGACATAGAGTACACAGCTTATGTACATTAACAAAGCATCTCCAGTGTATCTTTTACCTAGATACACATAACACAGAGACAATAAAGTTTATTGCACCAGTTTTATAGCTTACCCTATGTCATTTTTGAACTGAAATGCCATCTGAACTAATCATGAACCAAGTTAGTCAATGGGAGGCAAAGGTCACCACAATAAATGTTTTACCTTAGGTTTTCACAGCCATGTCAATTTCTCACCTTTCATCTCCCAGACCAGGTCCAGGAGGAGCTGAGCAGGGTGACAGGAAGTTGTCAGGTCCGGGTGGAGGACAGGAAGAACCTGCCCTACACGTATGCTGTCATCCATGAGACTCAGAGACTGGCCAACATTGTCCCCATGTCCCTTCCCCACAAAACCAGCCAAGATGTCACCTTTCAGGATTACTTCATTAAGAAGGTCAGACTGAATAAAACACCCATCTTCATGTAAAAAAAAAAATTATAACAAGAATGCAGAATACAACGATTCCTGAAAAGTTAAAATATATTTTGAAATGACATTGTCCACCATATAGAATACTTTATTTTGACTTAAATTCTGCATTGTCTACAGGGGACCACAGTGTATCCTCTCTTGACATGCGTCCTGTATGATGAGACTGAATGGGAGAGCCCACGCGCCTTTAATTCCGCCCATTTCCTGGACAAGGATAGGAAGTTTGTCAAGAGAGATGCCTTCATGCCTTTATCTGCAGGTTAGCTAGCTCAGGTATCATTTCTCGTCAATATCAATTGGGTTAGGCCAGGATGGAGCTGTTTCTTTTCTTAACCTCTCTCCTCCAGCACTTTCGTTTCACTCCTCCACCTGGAGTTACAGAGGATGAACAGGATCTGACACCAGCTGTTGGTCTCACACTCAACCCTTCAGCCCATAAACTGTGTGCTGTCTGTCGCGTATGAGGAGAAGGGCTTTAAAATGTTACTTTGGCCAGTGTCACACATGTAACTTTTTCATGCAATTTGGTTACTTGCCACTGAGTTGGTTCTAATTTGCACAGTGTAATACGGCAAAAGTATGTGGACACCCTGTCTAATTAGGAGCAAAGTGGTAGGCCGCACAAGCTCACCAGGACTGCTAAGTGCTGAAACGCATACAAATAGTCTGTCCGAGGTTGCAACACTCGCTACAGTGTTAAACTGCCTGAAAGTAACGTCAGCATAAGAGCAGTTCTTATGCTGACATTACTTCCAGAGGGAGCTGGAGCTTCATGAAATGGGTTTCCATGGCCAAATAGCCACACTCAAGCGTAAGATCACTATGCCTAATGCCAAACGTGGGCTGAGTGATGTCAAGCTCACCGCCATTGTACTCTGGAGCAGTGGAAATACGCGTTCTCTGGAGTGATGAATCATAAGATAAGATAAGATAGTGTCGTGAGTAGGCCTATCTTATTAAGGTACTAAACCACTCCAGCTGACACCAAGTTCTTTTGATCCCCCAGTTGATAAACACAGCAGGCGGAAATCAGGTAAAACATATCCTTTATTACAATTCAATTCATTAAAACACACAGACACACATGTACAGCTGCGTAGAATGTACAACTGTGTAGAAAACGGAGAGCTGTTTATCAAATGGAAGACATTTGTCCAAAGGCAGCACCACACCAGTACACATCAGAGAATGACTCTTATTTCATCTATACTTATTTCATCTACTCTTATACTGTGTGACACAGTCCATGCACTTTGCACTGAAACACGGGGAGCACATTGAACATTATGCACGGGACTACATGGCCAAACCAGCCTAAAACATTGTTCTAATCACGTTGTTTTTATTTGATTATATTTTGTATCTAGGCTTTATAATGTGAATACACTATTATTGCACTTTTTCATTTAGATCATATTTTATTGTACTAAGTCTCTTCACCACCTTGGCCCCCTTCAGTACGTTGCTAGGTTACAGCTGTTACAACACTGAACATAAAAGCTTGAGTCTGCTCTGAGACACATTTCCATTAAAAACCTTTATTTTGCACATAAAAAAACAAATAAAGCATAAAAACCTAGCCAGTGCTGGTTTCTATTATTGCATTATTGCTAAATTAGCTTTAATCTATATTCATAAAACGTTTATATCATTCCGCTTTTATTTTAAAGGCTAAACCAGAAGTCTTGGGTTTAGTTATCCTTGTTAGCTCAACACTAGGACGCGGGACTTTGAAATCCGAACTGCGATCTGACCACAGAGCTCGCATTGCAGTGTCAGGTGTGGACGCAGCTCAAATCCGGCCTGTTGTGATCGGATGTTTGAATCATAAAGATTCCTATGTATCTTTATGATCCTATCACATATTTTTGTGTCCCGACTTCTGCAAAGGCAGTGTTTTTCAACAACTAAACCCTTATATTCTGATTTTATTAGACAGGACCGACTTACGGTCGGAAGATGATGACTGGCTACCTAGCCAGCAAAGGCATCCATGCCTCTGAACACGGAGTTGGAGCTGCACTGCATGCTGTTCAGCCTCCATACCATGAGGAACGTCGCCAAGTATGTTTGCACATAAACACCTTAATTGTCTCAAACTTTGAATTAAAAAGTAAATTGCAATATCCTGGGGTCTAGTCTAGCCTGGAATCCAGACTGAAGCTCCGTTCGATATATTATACTCCACATTTCAGTCTGGCCTTGCTTGAGCTTATCTGTTTGTGCCAGAACACCAGGTGTCCGGGCCAATCAGCTTCCTTTGAGGAACTAGGGGAGTGGTTTAGGTGATGGCGACAGCAATAAGCACAGAATTTGAAAAGCAATAAGTTGGTCTGATTGGTTGAAGTTAGGTTAGTGATAGAGATGGTTGATCTAATCACCTGCAAAGGTTTTTTTTTCAACGAACATTGATGCCACCCCTTTTACAATTGATTTGTATGATAGAGATTCCAGACCGAAAGCACTGATACAAATGTCAGAAAGTATAAACCAGTGCGATCAGACTGGATTAGGCTAGGTCTAGTCTGACCTTTGTGTAGTGACGTTACTTTAGTGTAGACCAAGGTTTTTCTACTCTGACAATGCCACCTTCTGTTTATTGAGCGGAAGAAGCTCGACCTGATTACCGGTAGGTTAGTTACTTTGGTTCTTACAAAATCACCAAGTGAGGCATGAATCATATAAAAATAAAATACATTTTAATACAGAAATATAGTGTACAAGTTGATCTTTAAAAACACAAGAATACAATAATCCTTCCTGTTCGGCCAGCCACCCGGTACCGTCTCCGCCCTGAGACCCTCGGGGTGCCTGAGCGGGCTTCCACGCTCCGCCGCAGCCCCAGACGAAGCGCCTGATAAGAGCAAAGGGGAGAAGAGACAGCACCGCAAGCCAGCATGCAAAGCCAAATCACTCTAAATGAGGAAACACGCAGTTCCTTTACCACTACAAACCAAACCATGTGCACAATTATCTTATCACTATATCACCTGAGGTGGGAAATGAGTTTCCCTTCCTCCACTAGCACCCCATGCCGGTAGCTGCAGCGGAGATGGGAGCCACCACCCAGGGCCAGGACGCGCCGGCCCAGCTGCGTGTCGGTAGCCGGCTAAAGAGGAGCACACTGACAAAATGTTAAGACATCGAAACTGGCACTGCTACATATGACGATGTCTTGGATGGCACGGTTATCAATACTGGCCAATTACTCCACAGCAAACAGCGTAAACGAAATACTATTTCAAATAAAAGAAAAACCCTATAGGAAACAGTGGCTGATAGCCCCGCACTCTCCTATTCATCTGCCCGTCTGGACTGAAAAGAAAACAAAAGCAACATTACAATTAAAAATGTTTAACATAAGATAAATAAAAAAAAGAAACACCCAGAACACATACTTGCTGAATGCCACGCTTGTGCCAACTGGGTCAATCTCTCTGATTCCCTTCCTACAATCCTGCGGGCGTAAAGAGAGAACTTAAAACACAACCACACATGACGGACAGTATTAACATAAAACCATCGGGGCATACCCGGTACAAGAATGGAGCAATGCCCAGCCTGGATCCACTAGCGCTCAGCCGCAACAGAGTCCCTGGCGTGCCCTGTATGAAAGAAATGCACAGCATAAAATGCCAGCCCAACAGGTAAGCTTCTCCTTCCCCGTCTGTGGTACTAATCAAACCTCCCTCATTTCTCCCTCCACACGTGAAGTGTTGATTGCGCAACCTCGTGAGAATGTCAGGAATGTACATTGACTAGGGGAGCCAAGTGGACCTCTACTGGTTGGGCTAGGGCACCACATTTGTCAATTGACCTATCCACAGACTGCTTGGTTGCTTGGATACATTGGTTAAAAAAAGGTCATTCCCTTCCTCCCTCACGTCTTTTCCAGTCTATGTCAGTGCTGTCCAATAAAGCAGTACAATATCTTAAAAGGCTGTGTGCCATTAGCTAATTTTTTTGACATCCAAAAGTCTAGCTAATCACATGACCTCTTCTTAAAAACAATATCCATTGGGTGCCCCGGTGGCTCACCGAGTAGAGCGCGTACCATAAGGCTCAGTCCTTCCCGCAGCAACCCGGGTTCGAATTCCGCAATCCTTTGCTGCATGTCCTCCCCTCGCTCTCTCTCCCATACCTTCCTTTGTCTCTCTCATTATATCTGTCCAATAAAGCATAAAAAATGCCAAAAACAATATCCATCAACCCATTTCTCTCTTGTAAGTCTAATAGCCCTTTTAATTACAGTGGAACCACAACCATATAAGTCTTCAATTCTCATACATCTGTCTCATCTATCCTAGGGATATCTGTTACGGCCGTAGTGTGGGGGTGTGTGTGTTTCCTGTGTTTACCTGTGTCTCTTCAAATCTCCGCCCTTCCCCCCCCCCTCCTACCGTTGCAGTGATTGTAAGTGAGCAAAGGTGTGCTCACTTACTAATCAGGGCCTGGAGTATAAAGGGCCAAGGAACCAGAGAGACAGGGCCAGTTGGCCATTTGGCAGCTTCCGAGCTGTGTGGTTTGTATTAACAATACTTGAGTTGTGGTGTACCGGGGTTGGTAAAAAGTTGTCTCCTTTCTAGAGGGAGGGTGTCTGTTAGTGTTGTGTTTGTGTTACTCTTAATTTAGTTTAACTGTGTATTATCTATCGCCCTCTTTATGTTCAGGGAAGGTAGCTTTAAGTTGGCGGTTTGAGCCTTTTGTAACCTTTTATTTTGAGTTGTTAATAAATCCTTGGTTTGTTTATATATTTCTGTTCTCCTGACTCCTTTGTCCCCTGGTTAATTTCATGTGTTACTTCCCTCATCCCCTGGATAACTTTGGGAACGTAACAATATCCATAACGTTTATTTAAACGTAACGCTCGATGTTACAGTCACTGCCCTTGCCGTTCAGAATAGCAGAGAACATCCCAATCGAGTGAAGGGGTTTGTGGAAACTGGTTCCTAATTATAGTGATCCAACATTTGCCTCGCATTTCAGGATGACAAGGCAAACATTTAAGGTGAAGGATAATCCACTTCTTACTTTCGAGACTGTGTTACGATCTATATGAGCTAATTATTTTATTATGAGTGTTAGGCCTATCATTATTGCTGATCACTGTTGTTGTGATATATTGTAATATTTACCATTATATATTTAGAGGAGCCCGTTGCACACCGTTTCACACCGTTTCACAGGAAACATGACGTTCAACCCGGAAACCGTAGCAAAACGGTGCACACCGTTTTCAGATTGAACGTGCCCCAGGTCTTTCCGATGGGAGTAGGACGTCGCAACGAGAGCAGCACATTGGTATGAGAAGCCGCCTAGGCCAAAATTGAATACTCCACTTGCACATACATAAATACCGGTACTAAACACTTGCACATACATATATACATGCATATATACATACATACAGGCATGCACACACATACATACACATGTTAGTATCTATGTACATGAGTGTGAGAATGTATGTGTGTGCATAAGTATGTGTGTGTGTGGTTGAGTATGTATATATGTGTGTGCATGTATGTGTGTGGTTCGCAGCTTCTGACTGGAATTTTCCAGTCCACCTTAAAAGTGGCATAACGCCTGTAGATGGCGTTGTTCAGTCATTTTCAAGCTAATTCATGAACTGAAAAACGTAACAAATAGGGTGAAGATGAAATGAGAATGAATCATAGAATGAAATTATCTTTAATTGATTTACAATCCGGGATTTTGATAATTTTAACTGTAGCATTTTTTTCTTATTGCCCTTACTCATGGTAAACTGATTTTCAGTCTTATAATAGTAGATTCAGATAATAGTAGATGGACTCCAGTGGCAAATCTGAATCTACTATTATATTCTAAGTAAACCACCAACTGTTTGAGGAATGTAAGGGTGACAATGCTGTCAGAATCATCCTATAACCCCTAGTTAAACAAATAAAACACAGACATTAATACTGTAACGGGACTGGGATACCCATGTCACCCTTGTGCTAATGGCGTACCGGTCTGCTGAGGTCAAAACTCCAGCAACACTTGTAGTATATAGAACAACTTTATTGTTAGACCAACGCGTTTCGGCTTGTGGCCTTCATCAGGGTGCACAGGACTCCACCTCCTGCTCCCCAGGCTTTCTCATGCTGGGCAGGGAGAGCCGGACTCCGGATGATGGTGGGCAAACCGCCCGACGCCCCTGTGGATCCTCTGGGACCCGAATATGCCAGGAAGCTGCAGGACCACTTGGAGTCTGCTCACAAGTTCGCCAGAGACCAGCTACGGAGTGCAGGGACAAAACAGAAGAGGAACTACGATGTGCATGCCAGAGGACCCCACCGGGACCGGGGTGTGAGACAGAGGAACCCCAGACACTGCTCTGACCCCCCCCCCCATGCCCCCCCTAATGACTCGAATACCCCACCAAATGGCCCCCTGACCACCTGAGAGACTTTGTTTGCCCCCTTAGGGGCGAGGGACTTTGAGAAGGGGGGGTAGTGTAAGGGACTGAGTTCATGTTAGTGTTTAACTGTTATGAGTGTCACTGTTAAGAAACATACTGTATTTCCTCTAATATTGGCCCAGGCCTTTATTTACCTCAACTGCAAAGGGGACCAGGCCTTTATTGGAAGCAGGCTTATATTAGAGACAGGCCTTTATTTCTATTTGCTCATATTTTAGTATGAAGCCTCCTTGTTTTCTGATCTACTTCTGTTGGGGTTCGTTAGGTAGCTAGGTTGTTACTGCAATGCATTGCGATAATTACGGTAATCGACGGCGGCATGCTCCAGAGACTTCCACCAGGAGTTTACCGGTGTCCACCGTTGTTTTTAGCTGCGACCAGCAGCTCTATAGCTCACTCTGTCAGTCGGTCGGTCGGTTGGTTGGTTGGTTCGTCCACAAAAATTTCCCCACCCTTTGGCGGCCTATAGCCGCACAGTACGTGGTCGCAGCTATGGCGAATTCACGCTTGTTTCCTTTGTTTTTTTCCCCGGCTTGTATTTGGAGCCGGCCTTTATTTGTTCGTGTCGACCACGGCCCCGGCCATTATCGGAGACCCAGCTTTTAATTGACTACCGGCCACTATTAGAGGAAATACAGTAGTTCAGTTCAGATAGAGTGACTGTTGAGTTGAAGTACTGATATTTCCGAGTGTCAGTGAACATGTTGTTGTCAGATTAGACGCTGTGAAGCCTGTCATGTCAGCTACCTATGACAGTGAGCCGCGGGAGATAGCGCACCTGTGAGTGGGTGAGAGTAGGGGGGGAGGGTTTTTTTTTGTCTCCTAGTAGGAAGCAGTAGTTAGCCTTTTTGCGGGAGACTAACGGCCGAAATACATGGGACACGGACGCGGCGCAACACGTCTGCTGCCCGCAGCAGAGCGCGTCCATTATAGTCAACTGAAGCTGCTACACGGACCACGGCTATGCAGCCCTCAAACAGGTAAAAACTCCATAGAACTGTGTAAAAAAACAAGTAAAATCTGTTTAAAAATGATTAAAATAAATACTTCATTGTACCAGAGGCAATGTGACGCAGCAGAGCAACCTTGTGGGTGTTTTTACATTACACATTAAAATAAATCAATCAAATCAATGTGTATCCATGATCCTGTAGTTAAAACGATCTAGTTAATTAATTCAGTACCAGTTAATATAGCCTACACTTCCAAACCCTGCAAAACCAACTGCATTATCACTTGGCAAAACTCAATATGGACACAGTGAAGCCGATCATCTATATGGCACGCAACCACACACTACAAAGACGGAGTCTGTGTAGCAGGTAAAAAACCCCGCTCCGCCCCGCCTACGTGACGCGTCGCGTCCGTGTCCCATGTATTTCGGCCGTAAGGAGAGGCTAGTTCAGAGCTTACGGCGGGTTTCTTGCCCACAGTAGCCTGTGTTATTGTCCACAATAAAGTCGCAGCGAAACCAGCTAACACCACATCGTATGCTTATTGTGGGACGTCACAATACAGTTCCTTTGTTTTATTGTATGGACTTCCAAACATCTCATAAATGGTATGGTATGGTTCTACTTTATTAATCCCAATTTTCATGAAGTGGATATTTGTTGAAGTTCAGTATTGCAAGACTATATTATCCCAATATTGGTTAACTTTGTCCATAAACCTGTAACCCTTTAGCCTTTTTCAAATTGGGAAAAAGTAAGGTCTGACATGGCCCCTCTTTATGTCAGGGTGTAGTCTAATCTATTTTTCATTTCCCCCTGGTAGATAATTTTTGTGAATGCACAGTTACACAATACCACTAGCCTAGCCAGCCAGACCTCACAACCTATGGCTTTTTACTGGTCTGCATTCCCAACTTGAAAAGGTGTATGTGTCTGTGTACATGGGTAGTATGTGCCTCAGCTGGGGTCACTGACTCGGCAGTGGAGGACGGCTATTGAACTGTCCTTCATGCAGGAGATAGCGAGCGGTGTATGTGATCCTTTCGTGACTCCTCCCTGCTGCCCAGTAGATCACTGGACGTCGGGCCCTTGTCTCTGGCAGCTTTCATGCCTGGAGTCATGCGGCAGAGTCTTAGTAAAAGAAATCTAGTATCTAATAAAAGTAAATAAGTAAATAATAAACATAATAATAATAATGATAATAATAATAATAAGAAAACCCATAAAACCCATACTATGAGCATGGGCAGAGTCATGTCAAAATGCAGATTACGTGCATAGCCAGTTTAAATAATACAATTACAGAAAGCCAGTATACGCTTTCTATGGGCTGCCCACACCTGGGAAAGCCTGAAAAGATCAAAACTCCAGCAACACTTGTAGTATATAGAACAACTTTATTGTTAGATCAATGCATTTCGGCTTGTGGCCTTCATCAGGGTCATCATGAAACACATTGCAAACAACATTAAAAAAGTGTTGCTGGAGTTTTGACCTTTTTAGACCTTTTTCCCTTCTCCATGCACCTTGGAAGTAGGTGAAGTTGTGCCAGAAACCCATACTCCACACCTGGGAAAGCCCACAGAAAACCCACGTGGACCCATAGGTGAGAAAACGGCGTGGGCCGCGTGGGCAAAAAACCCATACGGGGCCCATAGGTGGGAAAAAACTGTGGGCCCCTCATGGGCCCTTGTGGGATTAGAGTGGGTTTGCCCCAGCCCACACTGCCCACAAAAACCCCACAGTGGCCCCGCTGGGCTTGTTTTCTGGGCTGGTTCTTTTTTTCATGGTTTGGGCTAGGCCCCTTAGTTCCAGTGAAGGGAAATCTTAACGCAGTTTGGGGAAGGCCCTTTCCTGTTTCAGCATGACGATGTTCCCGTGCGCAAAGCAAGGATACAGAGATGGATTGATGAGATCGGTGTGGAAGAACTTGACTGGCCCTAACCCTAACCCGAGCCCTGACCTCAACCCACATAACTTGAAAGGACAGAACCGTTTGCTATAGGAATTTGGCTAGTACACCATAAAATGGAGAATATGGAAGTTTAAGGGTTAGTTGCTATGGTGACAACGCAGGTCTGGGCATTAAGGCCCTAAAATGTGTCACACTTGCTTGAGAACTGTGCAGATATGTCTCTTAGCAAACTGTCAAAACTCAACTGAAAGCTGCTGTTGCGACGAGGTTAGCATAGCTTTATCAAACATTGTGTTTCTCTTGCTAGATCTTCTCGTCAAAATCAGCATATTAGCTGGCTGGTAAGCATCACCAAAGAGGTACCTTTAACTTAATACCTTAAATGCTAAACTAACGTAACTTAGCCTACCTTTAGTGGAGCAGAAAAGTTAGCATTCGCTAACTTCAAACAGGTAACCGGCATCTCAGCTATAACCATTTCTACTAATTATGCATGATGTCAAAACTTTTGACCTACTTAAAAAGACAGCAGAAACTTAAAGTCCACCACCGGTAACACTTTATTTGAAGGGGGGTGAATAAGGCTGACTGTCCAAATTTCTTGAGGTCAGGGAAAACACTCACACTGTCATAAGGGCATTTGACATTGTAATAACACTTTATGATATCTTTATGAAACGTCCAAATTCTACCACTGTACTTGAGGTCAGGGAAAAGACTCATGACACAGTTATGATGGTCTCGTGACATATGTGACAGTTTAATGTAATGTTAATACATTATTAATGTTATTAATTAATGTTATGTGAATACAACAAGGGTTTATTTGATAATGAAGTCTGTCATGATATATGACAGGTTATGTCCCTTTGGTTAATGTCAAGTTAACCTGACATCTAGAACAATGTCAACTTTGCACTGAAAGTGTCATTATCAACCGAATGACACTTAATGACAACAGTAGTAAACATTCAGAAAGTTTAATTAATGTTCATGTCAGTTGTCATGACATAGTTATGACAGTATTATGTCAGCCTTATTCACCTCCCTTCAAATAAAGTGTAACCGTCCACCGCTGTTGGGGGCACAGGGGTAGTGACGCTTCACACTGAGACAATCAGGCAAAGAAGTGACCATTGGCAAAAAGCCAACTTGTGGCAAAGTGTAGTGAACAGGCTTGAACTGCCTGTAAAGTTGATCACATGCAGGTCAAAGATCATTCTGGTTAAGTTCTGTTAGTGTCATGCACTTTAGCCAATTAAATGAAATGACAATGACAAACAACAACTTATCAAAGGCCGTGCACTATATAATAAAATACACATGTAACCCACATTAGTTGCACTAAACAGTATCAGCATAAATAGTGTTAACTCCATGAAGTTCCCCGTTCTCACCAGTAGAGTGCGCATGCACGCTGCAGAGTGTTCTTTTTTGATTGATGCACGAGACACTAGAGCAGAGATATCCCTTTGTGAAACTTTTATATGCTTCTAACACCCAGGCCACACTGCCTACCTCTACCTGTGCGTGACGGATACCTCACTGAATTTTCTACAACACGGTCCTGCAAATATTTAACAATAGAAGCCTTGTGTTAACAAATGAAGGGATTCTGTCCACAGAAACGCAAGAAGGCTTTTAATTTGAAACGGAAACAAAGTGTTGAGTAAAAAAAAAATATATATATATTTTTTTTCATGTCTGTGACATATACTACAGATATAGACATTGAAACTGTACTGAAAGGTGTAATGTTGCTGGTATGATGTCAATATGACTACCAACAGATCATTTTATTTTTGCTGAGAACCGCACGCGTCACGCTGAAAAAATAGGCGACACGCCGAATCTCTAGATGAGCCGCAGCCGCGCCGCACCTGAGCTGCGCTGCTCACGCGGGCTGTGGCTGCTCTAACCTGTTAACATGGGTGCCGAAATTAAAAGCAACAGGTTCCGCGACGCACACGCGCCGCTCACGCAGGCGGTGTGGCCTGGGCGTAACTTTCTCTAAAGTTCATCAACTATCTTTTAGATTTTACACTAAGAAGACTCCTACTCTTGAAAACCAAAGGTTTGACCTGCAAGCGTCATCCCTTTCATTGCATTTTAGGGTTAGGGTTTTTAGGGTTTCACTTTGACTCAAATCGCGTTGATATTATCCTAGCTTAGCATGCTAGCTAACGCTGTTCCCATTGTACGTTTACATCTTGTGGCTATGTGCAACGTTATGCATCCTTATTATGTATGCTAGAGATTCTAAAAACCAATCGGAGACAGACTGAATGCATGTGATCGGTTTGATTTCACGATTTATTCTTGAAAATATAGTAGCTAATGTTGCTATGTTGTATTGGAAACCATAAGCTATAGGCTAAGGTTATTGAGTTATTTCATTTACACAGCTTTATGCATTGTGTTATTGTGTCACTAAATTCATGCTTTCATAGGCAGAGATTGAAAGTATTACACTGTACAGTGAAGAGATATCGATTTTAATTAAAGGCCTATTTCACTGCTGTGAATATGATGATTTATTAAAACTAGGTCACCCATGTAGTAGAAATGTGCAATTATTTTTGAAATTGGAGCCCTATGACCAGAGAAAACTGAGAAAACGGCTGTAGATTCCCCATATCGCTGGGGGAATCCTACAACAACCAGAATGCATTGCGTGTGTCACTGACTCTGACGGTGCGTTCACGGTCAGTGTAGCACCAAAGACAAAGTTAGCAGGGAGAAAGCAGCATTATATCTCTTTACTGAGGCTTATTTTCATTTACAAAACGTTTTTCCTCATCGAGTCTGGATAAATCACACCCATTTTCAAAGGATCATAAAACAAACCAGTGCACTGGAGTCAGTTACGTTATGTGGATCAACTCACCGAGTGCTGAACGGTGCCGCTGGATGGAGCCGCAAGTTACAGGTAAAGTTAACACAGTCGCTGTTCGCTGTTGTTCTGTATTCAGAGTTGGCAAAGTCCAATATAATATTCTGTCAGAAAACAAAGTCAGGTTCACCAAAGCACCGTGAAGTTTGTTGCAGCGTGGAGTTTTCTGTCTGTTGCCCTGACGATCGTCACCGGGCGTTCACAGGTGTTCAGCCCCCGGTGCAGAGCGTCTCTCTCGGCTGACGCTGTTACAGGGTTGCCAGGTCCGCGGTTTTCCCGCGGAATTGGGCTACTTTAAGTGTTTCCGCGGGTAAACATTTTTGTCCGCGGGTTGCAGAGGCATGGAATCTGCTGCCACCAGTTTGAACCAACGAGAGAGATGCTGGCCTTGTTCAATACAGACATGTACGACAAGGACCAGGGCGAGGGATCTCAACATGTCTAAAAACAAACTGGACTGGAAGTACAATATTAAAATTTTCCAAATGAACATGATATGGTGTCCAAGTTGAAATAAGGTGTACAGTAAGCCTACTTACATATTTACTGTAAGTATATGAATAAAAAACTGTTTCAGGAAATAGCCTTTAATGTTTATGGTGTTTTATTGATATTACAGTACATTTTGCAATTATAGCAATGCTGTTGGACTTTAAAAGGAACATATATGGATTTTTATGGGCATATTTTGAGTTCTGGTATTGGGCTGGTTTTTGGGCTGGTTTTGAGTTGCTGTTTGGCTACTTTTGTCTCACAGACCTGGCAACCCTGCGCTGTTACAGCTCCTGTGGTCGCCCTCTCCTCCACACTCTGTTTTGTCTGATTCCACAGCACTATATTCGGCCTCATAAGTTGTAATAGTGGCGCCACATCTCTGCTCCGACATTATATTGTAAAACTAGTTGTTTTTTGTGTTAGATTCAGCTCTTCTGGATGAATCACGGAGAAACTTAGCAACTAACTTAGCTTAGCTTAGCTGCGGCTGAAACGTCGCTCTGGTCCGGTGGTCGCTTCCTCTTCCCCGGCTGCAGGCGCGTCTCTCTCGGCTGACGCTGTTCCAGCTCCCGTGGTCGCCCACTCCTTCACACTCTGTTTTGTCTGCTTCCACAGCACTATATTCGGCCTCATAAGTTGTAATAGTGGCGCCACATCTCCGCTCTGACATTAATAGCTTTTCAGATTCAGCTTTTCTGGATGAATCACGGAGAAATTTAGCAGCTTAGTTTAGCTTAGCTTAGCTGCGGCTGAAACGTCGCTCCGGTGGTCGCTTCCTCTTCCAGACTCTGTTGTGTCTGATTCAACAGCGCGATATTCGGCCTCGTATCATGAAACTAGTTTTCTTCCAAATATACTGATATTTTAAAGTATTTAGTAGTATGATATTTTAGTGTCTGCTTTTCCCTATCGCTAGCGTAGCATGGGACGGGAGTGTTTTGGGAGACCCACATTTTACCGTCCTTGAAGGCACCACTACAGAAAATGTGTAAACATAGTTTGTAGTCTAAGGCCGAGCTCCAAAGTTCCCCTGGATGACGCGTTTCGCGTCACCCAGGGGCTTTTTGCCGGCAAATGAACTGGGAGCTCTGGCTGCAGGCAACATGGAGGGAAGTTAAACATTGTTCATTTGCATCTACTACCGACATTGTAATGATACAAAGCTGGTTGAAAATCAGCAAAGTTGCCCTTTAAGAAACAACTACTGCTGTATGCAGGTTGGTTTTTTTGATACCCGTTTGCAAAAGTGGATTCTGAATTGAACAACATGGCGAGCCAGAGCCCAACTCAGTGAGCCTCGTGGAGCGGAGTGCGGGCCAGCGCGTGGAGGGTGACGTCCCATCTTTTGCTCCATCGTGTGTCCATGGAATGGAGCACACTCGTCTCTTCTTGATAATTCAGCTAAGATCTTTGCAAAACAAAATCACACTACCCGGGTAGATGAACACTGACTGAACACAGACACTCTCTCTCTCTCTCTCCTTTTTCTTTTATTGGCCAGTTTATTTTGTTTATTTCTATACAAGTGCACTTGATACAAAAAATATATATATATACTTACCGGTATTGTTCCTGTTGAATTCAATAGAATTCATAGAATTCAATATACATTGAATGGGAATGAGTTTCCCCTACTTATCACCATGCAGTTTCGGTCCGGGTAATTACACACTTGAAATCCTATAATTCCTTATTGTTCTCACCAAAATTGTACATTCAGTCATAGTACATTTCTGGATCCACAGAGTAAGACAACATAAAATAATCATGTTCCTGTATGGAAAAGAAGTTAAGAATGTTATATTTCAATTCATATAGTTTGTAGTCCTTTGTTTCAGTGATGGGATTCCTGAGGGTCCCGCGGTCTCGCAGAGTGTGCATTTCCGAGTCATGTTTTATGGCAGTTGTTTATTGCCAGCGGTCTGTCTGGTGACCAATTGTTGGTTAGTCATGTTGGGCTGGCTGATCGCTTATAAGCCATCAGTTGATCAGGAGAACCGGTGTTGATTTTAGCAGACCTGGAAAGGGGAAACTTACATGGCCATCAGCCAATCATAACTCAGGATTTTGGGGTGGCACCTGGAATGGCCAATCAGATTTCAGGGGTCTAGGACCACCCCCTAGACCCGCCCCTGTGAGAGATTACTGTTTGATTTCTCTCGTTCTATAATTGTGACCACAAATGAGGACAATACCAGTCATTATTGTAACACACTGTAGCAGGCTGGCACACACTCATAGAATTCCCTCAAGAAATTCACCAAAATCTCTATAATATCATGTAATATTTAGAGCTTGGAGTATTCATCTCCATGACTATAACCCTCTCTTTATAATTTTGTCCATTAGATATTTGTTGTCTGTTGACTGTTGGAATGAGCCTACAGCAGTCGTGAAGAATCTGGCCTTGGACTAAGATCATCACCTACAAAAACACTTAGTAAGCAGTTATCATCTATCCATAATCTATTTGACTAGACGGGTACAGTCATTATTTTTTTTACTCCATTGTTAAGCCCAAGTCAAATAGTGCAGTTTTAGAATTGAATAATATAATGCTGGATTACTGAGTGCAGGTTCTAGGTGAAGCAAGTTGTATAGCATTGTGTTTGTGATGCTCTGCTGCCAAAGCCTGCAAGGGTCAATTTAGCATCCATTCATTTTCTTTATCCACTTATTCTTATTCATGGGTTGGGTGGGCTGGAGCATAACCCAAAATACTGAGGTTGGCAGGAAAACACCCTGGATTGTCAGTCCATCATGGGGCTAACAAAGATAGACAGAAACTAATTCATTCATACTTTAAATGTCATTGGATTGTGGTAGTAAACCCCTCCGGACACTGGGAGATCATGCAGGTTCCACACAGAAAGTGCTGGAGCTGAGAATTGAACCTGAATCCTTCTTGCTGTAAGGCAAAACTCATGATCACTGAGCCACTGTGCTGCACTGTTTTGTGATTAATATGACAGGTATGACAAGTAATTCAAGTGAGCGTAAGAAGGAAGCTGGGGATAAAAAGGCCAAATGTAGTGTGCATCATGTGTAATGTATTACGGGCTCATGGTCAACCCATCCAAAACTTAACCTCATTTATTTGTCTGACCTCTGTATACATTTCACGTTGAAGTGATAGGCAGCAAATTTCCTTTCTGATCACATGAGTTAGACTCAACCCCCATTTAAGATGAGGGTTGAGTCTAAAGTTCATATCAACCTATGACAGCTGTAAAGGAACTCTAAGGATTATACAAAGAGGGCAATGATTTACAAGTGTTAATAGGTTAACTTTCCCATGATTCTATATGGTTTAGCCCATTCCCCTGGGCTGTACCTTAATCTTTGCTGGCAGCTACAAGGGAACTGTCAGGTTTCTTATTTTGTCAGTTCACTGGTAAAATAAGTATACAATTTGTTTAAGTCATGGGCATATTGGATCTTCTTCTCCAGTCCTCCAGTTCAGTCTCCCTGTTGGGGGCTGCTGTGTTCCTGCTGCTCCTCTACCTCTTCTCCTCCAGCTTCAGCTCCCAGGAAAAGGGGAAGGAGCCTCCAGGACCCAAACCTCTTCCCCTGCTTGGTAACCTGTTGCAGCTGGATTTCAAGAGACCCTACCACACACTCTGGGAGGTAAGGCAGCGGCTAGAGTTTGCTTGCTACATACAGTATGGCTACACTGTACAGTGTTTTCTTGTTAGTTTGGTGTTGTGTAGTTGTTCTCAACAATCTCTTGGCAACAAAATTATTATCAATCTGACACCCTGTCCCATAATCCCAACTGTTTTGAGTGTATATTATATATCATAAGATCATTACAATGTGCTCCTGGTTTTAGCTTTCCAAGAAATATGGATCAGTGTTCACAGTCTATTTTGGACCCAAGAAAGTTGTAGTCCTGGCAGGATACAAGACAGTCAAGGAGGCTCTGGTCAACCATGCTGAAGAGTTTGGAGACAGAGATATAATCCCAGTAATACATGAAATCAATGAAGGGCATGGTAAGGAAAGAAAAAGACGAATTTCACTTTCTGTGTCAGTTGCATATTTTCTCAATCTACAGCGTTCAGTGAATGTTCATATTACATATAGTTTGTTTCTCAGTTGAAAAACATATTTTGTTGAAATACTTTTATTTAGGAATTTTATTTGCCAATGGGGATTCGTGGAAAGAGATGAGGCGGTTTGCCTTGACTAACCTGAGAGACTTTGGCATGGGCAAGAAGGCGAGTGAGGAGAAAATCATTGAGGAAAGTCACAACCTCATTGAAGTGTTTGAGAAATACAAAGGTAACCCTCTTATTTTAAACCTGCAATAAGCGATTTCTGACCCTGTAACCAATCCTGAAACTAACGTGTGCTACGTGGAGATTTGAGACGTAATGATATAAACAAATAGCCACACACGCAGGCCAGCTGTGTTGTCGTTTTCACCTCTTCCATAAAGCTTGTTGTCAAATTCGGCCCGAGTACTTCACAGAATTTATAATTTGCGCAATTACCCATTTGAAGACAAAAACATCTTCTCTTCTTTCCTTGGGTTTTGTTGTCTTTCTTGTTGCAGGTAAAGCTTTTGATACTACCCAATCAGTGAACTATGCAGTCTCCAATATTATCTGCTCCATTGTCTATGGCAGCAGATTTGAATATGATAACCCAGAGTTCACAACTATGGTGGATCGAGCTAATGAGAACATTCGACTTGCGGGCTCCCCCTCAATACAGGTACCACTTAACATTTTTACTGAAAATACTGAAAAATTAAATATATAGTACATAAACAGTAGAAATGATATAGCAGAAAACTTCAAAGATGATTTCATTTTCTAACTGGTCAAATTTCCATGTAAATTGTATTTATTTCTTGGTTAACAGGTGTATAACACTTTCCCATGGCTGGGCAAATGGTTTGGTAACAGGAAGCGAATCCAGAATTCTGTTATTGCCAATAAGAACCAGATGACAGAGTTGATCGGAGGTTTACAGGAGACTCTTAATCCACAGATGTGCAGAGGCTTTGTGGACTCTTTTCTGGTCCGCAAGCAGAGTCTGGAGGTATGAACATATCACCTATCAGAATCAACATATTGTTTGTTTGTTTTTAAAGATGATTAAAAATCAAATAATGAATAGAATATTTAAGGCAATGCTAATGTTTTTTGCAGGCAGTGTTTCCTAGCTATTTCATTATTCGCCCAGAACAACCTAGTTGTGATTGTACATGTTTCTATGCCTAATTTAATTTTGATATTAATTGATGACATTGGTATGTGATCAGGGATCTTCAATGAAAACACTGCATTGTTTTTTTAGTTATTGGATTAAGTACCTGAATAAAAAAACAAAAAACACTTGCAGTTTGATTACCTCCAGTTAACACAAAACTGGGTTTTGTCCTGATGTGTCACCCTTTCATTAACAGCTGCAACTTGAACTCCAGTCAGGTTTTGAATCTGGAAAACCTCCATTCAGCAGATACTTACATTTGTGTTCCCGTGTAGCTCAATGGGTAGACAGATCATGACAGTAACTCTGCCAGGCTTAGGGGTTTGACTCCCACTTAGGCCATGGGGTTGTACAATGCTTCGATCATCTTCTTAATTAAAGGCCCCATATCATTCACTTTTCAAATGTATAGTGTTTCAAAATAAAAATGGTGTGCTTCTTTTGTCAAATAAATGTAGTTTATATAAGCTCCGTTATATAATAAGGCAGCATTAATTGCCCAACAATCAGGGCACAGTGACTATTATGCATATGAGAACTTAGCCTTCGTTTTGGTGCCAGGCTTTGTCTACCCATTGACGCGGGACCTCAAATCTCTCAGCAATTTAATAAATTAAGGGCTTGCATCAGATTTTAAATTTAATAACTACTGATACATTGTTATGTACAGGAATCTGGGAATATGAACACTCACTACCACAAAGAAAACCTTTTGATAACAGTTGGCAATCTATTCACTGCTGGTACTGATACGACCGGAACTACACTGAGATGGGGACTTCTGCTTATGGCCAAGTATCCAAACATACAGGGTAAGCAGCTGTAAACATACACAACTTATGTACATAACACATAAATTCAGGTGTATTTTTTATACATATGACATATACAAGAGAGACAAGATGGTGCCAGGGTGCTCGGCTGGCCGTCTGTCGCTCTGCTCTGTGTTTGTGTGATCAAGAGAAGATTGAGGGACAGAGACATCTGCGTTCCGGCTGAGTATGCCGCAGTGATTGAAAGCAAGATGGCGCCAGGGTGCTCGGCTGGCCGTCTGTCGCTCTGCTCTGTGTTTGTTGTGTGTTTAGTGATTTACCTGATCTGTCCAGAGGTATCATCTCTCCTCACCTATGATCGTATATCTCTGCTTGAGATTGGAGGCTTCTTTGATCAGCTTGAATATAAGTTGGTGAGCTCTCCTCCACTCCCTTTTATTTCCAAGGTTTTAGAGAAAGTTGTTTTTAACCAACTCCAAGAATTTTTAAAAAGGGCCAATGTGTGTGAATTGTTTCAGTCTGGTTTTAAGTCTCTTCACAGCACTGAAACTGCTCTTTTAAAAGTTTTTAATGATCTCTTGTTAAACCTTGATTCTGGTAACTGTGCCTTTTTAATTCTTCTTGACCTGACAGCGGCGTTTGACACAGTGGATCACACAATCCTCCTATCACGCCTTGAACACTGCGTAGGCATCAAAGGCACTGCTTTGAGTTGGTTCAACTCATACCTCTCTGAGAGATCATTCTCTGTGCACATGGGCCAGTTTTCCTCCACAGTGGCCCTCTGACCTGCGGGGTCCCCCAGGGGTCAGTTCTGGGCCCCCTACTGTTCTCCCTTTATATGCTATCCCTGGGGTCGATTTTTAGGAAGCATGGAATCCCTTTTCACTGCTTTGCCTATGATGTGCAGGTGTATTTACCATTAAAAGTTCTTACCAAAGACTCTCTTCAGGCCGTGCTTAACTGCTTGAGTGACATTAGAACATGGATGGACTTAAACTTCTTAAAACTTAACGAAAGCAAAACAGAGGTTGTCCTGTTCGGTCGCCCTGACCTGGTTCAGGTCCTTGCCAGCTCCCTTGGCCCACTAACACCTTACATCAGATCCCACGCCAGGAATCTTGGTGTGATCATTGATGGTGCTTTTAAACCGGATAAACAGGTCAGCTCAGTGGTCAAGTCTAGCTTTTTTCAGCTGAGGCTTCTGGCAAAAGTAAAACCCTATCTAAGCCAGAAAGACCTTGAAAAAGTTATCCATGCTTTTATTACCTCTCGTTTAGATTATTGTAATTCCCTGTATGTCGGCATTGGCCAGTCAGAGCTTAACCGCCTGCAGCTTGTCCAGAATGCAGCAGCTCGTCTCCTAACTGGGACAAAGAAGCGCGAGTACATAACTCCGGTGCTCTGCTCACTCCACTGGCTTCCAGTTAAATACAGGATTGATTTTAAGATTCTTTTATTTGTTTTTAAGTCTCTGAATGGGCTGGCCCCGGATTATCTGTCTGACCTTGTTAAATTGCACCAGGCCTCCAGAGCCCTTAGGTCAGCTGATCAGGTGCTCTTAGACGTTCCTCGATCCTTTTTAAAAACAAGAGGTGATCGAGCATTCGCAGTTGCGGCTCCCGCTCTGTGGAACGCCCTTCCTTCCACTGTGCGGACTGCGAATAGCCTCTCCACTTTTAAATCGCAGCTTAAAACGCACCTGTTCACTTTGGCCTTTGGTGGATTATAGTTGCTTTTATTGGGTCTTTTATTTATTATATTTATCTGTATTATTGTTTTGTTTTTATTGTTCTTATTGTTTTTATTTTATTGTTTTTATTGTTTTTATTGCTTTTATTGTTTTACTGTTTCTGCTTATTTTAGGCTACTGTAAAGCACTTTGGTAGGCCACTGGCTGTTTAAATGTGCTATACAAATAAAGCTGACATTGACATTGACATTGACATATAATACAGAGACAATGAAGAAATATAAACACAAAAACATTGAACCAGTTTTACAGCTTGCACTATATCACTTTTGAACTGAAATGCCATCTGAACTAAACATAAACCAAGTTAGTCAATACGGGGCAAAGATCACCACAATAAATGTTTTACCTGAGGTTTTCACATCTTTGTGAATTTCTCACCTTTCATCTCCCAGACCAGGTCCAGGAGGAGCTGAGCAGGGTGATAGGAAGTCGTCAGGTCCGGGTCGAGGACAGAAAGAACCTGCCCTACACTGATGCTGTCATCCATGAGATCCAGAGACTGGCCAACATTGTCCCCATGTCCCTTCCTCACAAAACCAGCCAAGATGTCACCTTTCAGGGTTACTTCATTAAGAAGGTCAGACTGAATAAAACACCCATCTTCATGTTCAAGAAAAAATAACAAGAATGCAGAATGCACTGAATTAATCCTGAGATTCCCGAAAAGTTCAAATATATTTTGAAGTGATATTGCAGAATACTACTGCCCACCTTATAGAAAACTGTTTTTCTTCATTGACTACAGGGGACCACAGTGTATCCTCTCTTGACATCTGTCCTGTATGATGAGGCTGAATGGGAGAGCCCACGCACCTTTAATCCCGCCCATTTCCTGGACAAGGATGGGAAGTTTGTCAAGAGAGATGCCTTCATACCTTTTTCTGCAGGTTAGCTAGCTCAGGTATCATTTCTTGTCAATTTAAATTTATTTGCAGATGACCTGAAGTTGAAAACAGAAAAAACAGTAGACAAAGTAGACCTGAAGCTATTTCTTGCTCTCTCGCAGGTCGCAGGGTTTGTCTTGGAGAGAGTCTGGCCAGGATGGAGCTCTTCCTCTTCTTCATCTCTCTCCTCCAGCGCTTTCGTTTCAGTCCTCCACCTGGAGTTACAGAGGATGAGCTGGATCTGACACCAGCTGTGGGTCTAACACTCAACCCTTCAGCCCATAAACTGTGTGCTGTCTGTCGCCTATGAGGAGAATGGCTTTAAAATGCTACTTGGGCCAGTGTCACGCATTCAACTTTTTCATGCAACTTAACTGAGTTGGTTCTAATTTGCACAGTGTAATACTCCATGCTTGATGCAACACTGCTGAACACTGTTAACGTTTTGCAACAACATTTTTGTTGAATCACTGCTTTGAAATGGTTCATGTCACACCAATGGAATTTCTTCATCAGCTGCTTATTCTGGGCCAAATTCAGAACAGAATCTTCTTGAGATAATTAAATTAAATGTCTTTACCCTGTACAGTACAGTGGCATCATATGAAAATAGGCTAATTAGTTACTGAAAGGATATAACTTCATACACACATTGGCTGGCCTCCATGGCCATACCTGTACTTACCAAGCAAATATTTATTCATATTTGTGAATTCATGTATCTTGTGCTGCAAAAACTAAACTCCATGAATAGCTGCATGCATGTATTTTTTTGCTGTACATTGACAATAACCTTTCAAATATGGAAACTGTACTGTGAACATGGGTACTATATGTGCCGTACAGGATATGTTCAACATAAAGAAAACACAATTATCATGTTACACTACTTGGACAAAAGTATGTGGACACCCCTTCTCATTACAGGAGTTGGCCATTTCAGCCACAGCCATTGCTGACAGGTATATAAAATCAAGCACACAGCCGTGCAATCTCCATAGACAAACACTGGCAGTAGAATTAGCTGTACCGAAGAGCTTGGTGACTTTCAGTGTGTTCAGGCGCAAAGTGGTAGGCCACACAAGCTCATCAGGACTGATGAATCATGCTTCACCATCTAGTTGTCTGACGGACAAATCTGGGTTTGACGGATGCCAGGAGAACGTGACCTGCCCAAATGCACAGTGCACTGTAAAGTTTGGTGGAAGAGGAATAAAGGCCTGGGGTTGTTTTTCATGGCTCCGGCTAGACCCCTTACTTCCAGTGAAGGGAAATCTTAACGCATACAATAACATTCTAGGCGATTGTGTGCTTCCAACTTTGTGGCAACAATTTGGGGAACAGTCTGTTTCAGCATGCCGATGTCCCATGCACCAAGCAAGATCCATACAGAAATGGATTGATGAGATCGGTGTGGAAGAACTTGACTGGCCTGTACAGAGCCCTGACCTCAACCCACATAACTTGAATGGATGGATTGGTCCTTCCACTGTTAGCTAGCTACATCATAAAATGGCGACTATGGAAGTTTAAGGGTTAGTTGCCATGGTGACAACGCAAGTCTGGGCATTATTGTAAAGTGTGCCACACTTGCTTGAGAACTGTGCAGATGTGTCTCTTAGCAAACTGTCAAAACTCAACTGAAAGCTGCTGTTTGCGATGAGGTTAGAATAGCCAAAGATTCTGCTTCTCTCGCTAGCTCTTCTTGTCAAAATCCGTATATTAGCAACCTAGCTGGTAGTCATCACCAAAGAGGTACCTTTAAATTAATATACCCCTTTAAATGCTATAGTGGAGTAAGTAAAGTTAGCATTTGCTAACTTCAAACAGCTAGTGGGCATCAGCAGAAACTGAATAATCTATAATATAATCTATATAATCTATAATCTACTCATCTATAATATAAGCATTTCTACTAACTGTGCACAATGTCAAAGCTTTTGACTTAATTAAAAAGACAACAGAAACTTGTTAAAGACCACCACCTAGTGGTGGCAAGAGTAACAACTTAATTCAGCTGCAATACCAGTTTTCCATTGCTTTGATGCTTGCTGCAAAACCTCTCCTCAGCGACTTGCCATTTTTATGTGTAGCCCAAAGCTACACATAAAAATGGCCACAGCTCCGACCATCCAGAACATTGAATTGAATGTGAAAGACCATTCTATCCATTCAAGTTCTGTGCCTCAACCCCATCAAACATCTTTGGAACGTAGGCCAGGCTTAATTGCCCAACATCAATGCCTGACCTCACTAACCAGTCCCACCAGGATTTTCCCAGTTTTTTTGTGATTATTGTGGCCAAAAATGCTTGATTTTGCAGCAGCTTTTCTCAAAAATTGCTATACAATTTGCAGGGTTTTATGTGCTCTTTTTGCGGTAAAATTGTGGGAATTGGGAAAAATTGCAAGCAAAGGAAAAAAAAATTCTCTCTCTCTCTCTCTCTCACACACACACACACACACACACACACAGAGCCTCCCCCTATTCTCTCCCACTCTCCATTTAAGCTATTAACTCTTCCAAGAGCTTGAATTTTGCACTCACCTCGATTCTTCAAAACGAGCAGTACTCGTTTTGTTTTGTATTGCACGGTCAATAGCAGTAATTTTGGTTGGCAGGTGAGTTTTGTTCATCTTCCACCTGAATGCGCGCTGCAATGACGTAAGTTACCACGACACAAAAGGCGACAATTGGTCCAAATCACAAGCAGTCTGTTGATTTGGCCATTTCATGCGGAAAAGTTGCGGCAATTTTGCAAAACTGCAAGCTCTCGCAAATATTGTGGAGATTTCTTGAATTTGCGTTAATTATTGCGATCGCAAAATCACAATTTCCTGGAGGGACTGACTAACGCTCTTCTGGCTGAATGAAAGCAAATTCCCGCAGCAATTTTCCACCATCTAGTGGAAAGCTTTCCCAGAAGAGAGGCTGTTCGAGCAGCAAAGGGGAGACCAACTCCATATTAATTGCCATGATTTTGGAACAAGATATTCAACGAACAGTGTGTCCACATACTTTTGGTCATGTAGTGTACATCCTTATGTATGTGTCTTAATTGCATACAGTATCTAAAGAAATTGCTCCTGTTGAAGTTGTTGGAATACTTTTAGTACCTCTCCTTCAAACAGCTGATCTAAGGTAATTAGATACATGTTTGTCCATTTTTTTAAAGCTATTATCCAGTCTAGCTCATTCTAATTTCCATATTGTGCACTCTAAAAAGTAATGCCTTTCTTTAACTTATAAAAAGTGAGGTAAGTGGTTGCATTGGACTTTTTGAGTTGAGTCAACTTCAAGGCTTTTTTAAGTAGAATGAACACTGTAACATTACTTAACATGAACCCAGTAAAATCAGGTTGAGTTAACTAATACTACTG
This sequence comes from Centroberyx affinis, assembly GCF_046629955.1. NCBI lineage: Eukaryota > Metazoa > Chordata > Actinopteri > Beryciformes > Berycidae > Centroberyx > Centroberyx affinis. The sequence continues at coordinate 33,853 of NW_027279361.1, forward strand.
ATATTACTTAGTTAGATAAACTTAATTTTCTTGGTAAAGGTAACTCACTTGCACATGATATTGAACGTAATTAAAATGAGTACAGGTTACTTGTAGATAAAATGTAAGATAGTAAAATTAACCTAATCACACATGTGAATGAACTCCATTAAATTGAGTCCAGGCTACAACCTCTGGTGAATAAATTATGCTACATTCATTTCTCTAAAGGTTTTGTTGTTATAATTTCTATATCCCAAGCACTACGTTTTGATTAACTTTACATAAATAGACTTTCCTGTCAATAACAATTTCAAATTAAGAAGAACAAGATGGAAAGACAGATTTAAGATTATAACATTTATTTAACTCTTCACAACCCACTGTTTCAAAGGTTTCACTTCTAACAGTGCCATAGATTGCAAAACAGGCCATAACTGCTGAATTGCGCACACAATACTGTTGAATATCTACCTCATGAGGTAATGACAATGATGGTACAGAACACAGTTAAGTCCATTTTCATTTAAGGCACATTAGAATGAACACAAAAGGAAAATGCCAAATGAAATTCTATTACATGAGTAACTTGCCAAAAGACAAATTTTTTTCAACACATGTAACACGCCAGTTTTGGTAGATACTTAAGTTCCAGGGCATAGGCAAGTCCAAAGAGAAGGCAGCATGCTTTTGACAGGTTGGTCAGACCTCTGACCACTGGATGACCTTCTTTGATGATGCCAATGGCATCGGGCTGATGGCACGCGTAAATTTTCATCGGGCAACTGCTGAGCTCGGCGTGCACCTCGGTTTCATCACGACTCTATTGGTGGAGACAAAGAAGAATAAAGAGTTTGGTCAGAGAAACAGGTAATGAGATAAACAGATCAGACAGGTAATAAGATAGATCAGACACAAAGTCAAAATTGTACCATTGTTGCTAAAGGTGACGGATACTTCATTGCAGTTATACTAGTTGACAGCATATGTCAAAATCAATCTCATATAGCACTTACTGTCAGTGTAATGTTAACAACACCAAATTGCAGTTATGTTCTTGGATCACTGGATATTAAGTTTATTTAGCTTAAATTCCTTTGCTTTCAAGTCTGAGTCACCAAAATTGAAGACCACATTACCAGTGTCCCAGTCACCTGTAAGCTACACATCCAAGTCAGTTTTCAAGTTGGTTTCCAGTGCTCCAATCTGGAATTCCAAGCCATGGACCTAAGTACTATAGCATTGGCAAACAGCATCTGTAAGTATGCCTGCTGTCTTGGCCAATCTTACTTTGCCATGACAATGGCATGGAGTGTGGGTATTGTACTATCGTGATCTGGCATAAGTGTTGTCTTTTCCTGGTTTTAAAGGCTGCATTACAGTAAAGGGATGCAATTTTCTGTTCTTTGCCTCTACCTGCTTGGTCATCACATTACTAATGACTGTTCATCACTAATCTACAGTGTGTAAATATCTTTTGAGAGCAATGATAATCATCCCTATAATATCATCACAATATCAACACATTAAGACATTCACTTAAAAATACTGATCAAAAACAGGTGACCAGTTAGACTGTTGACCAGACAGATAGATACGTAGCTTTAGGCCTAACACATACATGGTGGTCTCTGATGAGTTCTTCTTTCTCTCCCCCACTCGACCAGGCATCTCAGGAGCACTTCTCTCCTTTTCTCCACAGAGGCAGATGGATCCTATCAAAAAGTAAAACCTGTTCAAAATTCACTGCCTGATGACACCAGCACAAACTATACACCCTCTGTATTTCAACTATTCATTCAATTGCAGTATAATAGACCAAGCATTCTTTAAAGCTGTGGTTCTCAACTCGTCGTGCTACCACGGGCATGTGGAGAGGAAAAAAAAAAACTTACTTTGTCCATATTTGGATTAGATTTTGAGAAAAAAACAACTAGGCTACTGCCTGCCCAAAACCCACAACACTCGATATCAGACAGTCAGCTACAGCTAGCTTACAATAAGTTGACATTAGCTAGCGTTAGCATTAACTAGCGTTAGCATTAGCGTCTTTTGTCTAGGGGTTTTATCTAACCGTTTATGGTTCTAATTTCGTGTACGGCCACACACCAAGTTTCCTGTTTGGAGGCAAAACAAGGGAAGCGAGATGGCAGACATAATGAACAGCACAAGTGCATAAAATTCACTCTGACTGAAACGTGATAGCTAACTTAGCTAATAAGGCATACTTTAGCTAGCATGTCTGTATTGAAACTTAAATCGGCTTGGCTTAGCCTACATTAAATTTTACAGGCTTCGCTTCAGGTTTCTGTTTTCCCCAAGTGTAACGTTAGGTTGCGGTAAATACGGTGACAGAACCGTGGTCGACAGGATCGTGTTAGTTAGCACCGGGCAGCTAACTTAGCTTGCCATGTGTGCAGGGCAGCTACGTTAGCTACAGATTTGCTTAGCTAACGTTAGCTGCCGAACGGGACCTCTCAAGTCATCGGTTTAGCGCAACTTTACATCACCAATCATTCGGCTAAAATTGCTCAACTTACCGCTTTATCCAGGATCCATAAAATTCTGCAGCGGCGAACAGAGTGAGTAGGCTGTAGTGCCAAGCAAGCTGCTGATACCTTCCCGGGTAAAGTGACCTGTCCCGCCCAGACCAGACAGACACGTTGCAGCACAAAGCATCAGGGGAAAGGTGATAGTCAACTTTTTTTTATTACGTTACATGAACACAGCAACCACATCGACATAACTACTCTAATAAATTGTGTATGTCAACTCACTTTTATAACATTTCATGTACACAACAATCACATAGACATAACTACTCAAATAAATTGTGTATGTCAACTCACTTTTATAACATTTCATGTACACAACAATCACATAGACATAACTACTCAAATAAATTGTGATAGTTTTATTTAAAATATATTGTTGTATATATACTGACACATTTTAAGTAAAGGGAAAGTATATTGATACTTTTTAGGATAAAACAAATAAAATAAACTAGATCACAACTATTTAAAGTATATTAACCCTACATGATGGATGTAGCACTTATTACAGTGTGTTGAGTTTGGAAGATCCAGTTGTTTACTCACAGTTGGCCCAAATCTGAGTGTAAATTGTCTCCAGCCATTACTGATTTTCAATTTTCACTGAGATGTTTGCTTTATAAATGGTAGTGCTTCTAATGAAATACCTGTGCATGAGTTTTGCTCAACACCAAGTCATCTTGTTTATATGTATTTTGTTGTCCATACTTAACAATGTTATGCTGCCCAATAGTAGCCCAGTGTAAGGTTAGGCAGATTAAGGCCTCCTTTTTGAGTTTCTTGTTCTTCCACATACTGTAAATTTAGAGATTAGTGTATCTCGTAACTTAAATTTTGCTATAGAGGCTATAGGTCGAGATTGGAACAGGACAAGAAATCTGGGCTGGATATTCATTCTCATGGTTTCTATTCCCCCCATCAGTGGTAGAGGGAGAGCCTTTCATCCCAGCAGGTCTGCTTTCACTTCATTTATACATTTTCCATAATTTCACCTAAGTAGAATTTAGAATGGAGAACTTTCACTTAGTCGAGTAACATTTGATTAGGGGTATCCATACTTTGATTAATGTAATGGGTTGATACTTTGTCCACCACTGTTGGGGGCGCAGGTGTAGTGACACTTCACACTGAGACAATCAGACAACAAGTGACAATTGGCAAAAAAACAACTTGTGGCAAAGTGTAGGGAACAAGATTGACCAGCCTGTAAAGTTGATCACATACAGGTCAAAGATCATTCTGGTAAAAGTTGTGTTGGTGTCATGCGCAACGCATGACACCAACGTTAGCCAATTGAATACAATTAAATTTTAAGGACACTGACAAACAACAACTTATCAAAAGACTTGCACATACTTAAAAAATATATATATAATACACACATTAGATATTACTTTTCAGTGCTAGTGATACGTTTTTAAATATTTGCAAATATTGGTGTGTTGTGATTGTGATTGATTACAACAGATATAAGATTAAAATTTGGAGCATATCCATCTCCCTCCTTGTGTCTCCGGTTAAAGTCAGTTCCTCATGTCACCAACAATATTCCATAAATAATAGCTCTACATCAGGACTATGAGAGATTACTGTTTGATTTCTCTCGTTCTGTAACTTTGATCACAAATGAGGACAATACCAGTCATTACTGTAACACTCTGTAGCAGGCTGGCACACACACTCATTGCACCCTCAAGAAATTTAGACGTCTCTATAATATCATGTCACACTTAAAGTTTGGAGTATTTATCTCGCTGACTATAACCCTCTCTTTATAATTTTGTCCAGTAGATATTTGTTGCCACTACAGATCTGTTGCAATGAGCCTACAGCAGTAGCAGAGTCTGGCCTTGCATGAAGATCATCCATGTCAGATTTTTACCTACAAAAACCCTTAGTGAAGTGTTATGGCAAATCGTTTTAACATTTAATCACTGAGGTTTACTAGTTACTTGCTTCAACTAGTTAAAATTCTTTTGTAACAAGTAAAAATGTATTTACAACTAGTTAGAATGACAATTAATGATGTAAAACAATTTTTACTAGTTATGAAGACTTATTATTTTGACATGTAGCAATTACAATTCAACTAGTCAAAATTGATTTACACATATCTTTAATTAAATAACTGATATCAGTAATCCCATTGCTACTAGTGATAATGAGGGTAACTATTCTGTTTTTACATGTAAAAAAGCATTTCAACTAGTTGCAATGTCATTTTAACTTAACTTTAATTCCAATTTCAGATATCAACAATTACATTTCTGATATGTACATATCATTAACCTAATTCTTACTAGTGAAAAGGTACTTCATGAATATGCAACAGTTTAATTTCTGATATGTAGCCTACATAACAGTTACATTTCAGATATGTACATATCAACAACTGAATTCTTACTAGTGAAAAGGTGCTCATGAGTATTCAACAAATGCTAATATAAGGCTATGCCTGTTCAGTCCCCTTAGGTGCAGTTGAAGGAGTAAAACATTGCTCACTCCTCACCCAATCTTCTTCTAACCCTTGTCGAAGTCATCTTCAGTAGCTAATCCAGTGGGTTGCTAGGTTAGACTAATGAGTTACCACCCAAATTAACAGTCAGCTTCTCATTTTCCACCAGCTGGTTTATCATTGGCAAGATCAGTAGTCGACTTCGGCCTCTATGGGGCCATTATTGTAGCAGAACTATTTGCAAATGTGTGTGGAGAGTTGTGTAACTGTATCTCAATCTATGTGTGCATAATCAGATTTGTAAATGTGTAAAAGAATCTTTAAATGCGTACTGAGATTTGTCAATGTGTGCAGGAATCTGCAAATGTGTATTCAGAATCCGTGTGTGCGTAATCAGATTTGTAAATGTATAAAAAAATCTCCAAATCTGTATTTAGATTTGCAAGCGTATTGAGATTTGTAAATGTGTAGACAAATCTATAAATGCGTACATAGATCTGTGAATGCAAATCTGTAAATGCGTACATAAGTCTGTAAATGTGTAGACAAATCTGTAAATGCGTACATAGATCTGTGAATGCAAATCTGTAAATGCGTACATAAGTCTGTAAATGTGTAGACAAATCTGTAAATGCGTACATAGATCTGTGAATGCAAATCTGTAAATGCGTACATAGATCTGTGAATACAAATCTGTAAATGCGTACATAAGTCTGTAAATGTGTAGAAAAATCTGTAAATGCATACATAGTTATTAATGGCTGAAAAGTCTAAGTATTTTGCTTCAAGAGCTGGAAATACAGAGAAGTCATCAGTTACAACTCAGGCAGGCCTCTCAATTGGCTGTCTTTTTACACGTGACTTACTCACTTCTGCCATGGCAGAGATCTGCAAATGCGTATGGCGATTTGCAAATGTGTGTGGAGTTCTATTTCATATAGGCTTCGCCCTCTAAGAGCTGCCGCTATTGGGTTCATCCCTCTTGCGCATGCGCAGTCTGAAGATTTTCTTTCCCGCCACTTACGCTACAGTGGCTACACTCAGGTCCTCAACTATAGAATATACAGCGTCGGGACCTGAGCTCTGCTCCCAAAATTTCTTCAGCGATCAAGCAGTCAAGAAGATAAAGAAGTCGTCTCACCACGCCGGAGGAGCTGTCCGCTTGTGTACCGCCTGCCGGACCGGCTACAGTCTTACAGCTGGGGTGGAGGTCTGACTGCCGTCAGACCTCCACCCCAGCTGTAAGACTTGCCTGGGCGCCGTTCACGGCGGGTTAGCGTTGACTCCGCAGGCCTCCTGCCAATTCTGTGCTCGACTGCCTGTGGAGGATTTGCAGGGGCGGGCGGACGCCTTCACGGCGCTCCAGGTGGAGGGAAGCGGTGACGGTAGCTGGGCTGACCGCGGCGCCGTGTGTCTGGACAACGAGCTGGACAAGATCCTCTGCGGCAACGACTTCCCAAATATTCCGGAGGAAATCCTCGATGGCGGGCACGAGTCAGCCGGCTCGGCTCCCTCCATTTCGGGCTCTCCTCCCGATTCTGCCGTCTCCCCGTCGGGAGACCTGGAGCCTGATCTGAACAGAGCTTGGCGTCGATCCTCCTCCCCAAGGCTACCTTTGTTGGTAAGTCTACGCCTGCCTATCTGATTACTCGCACCAGTGTGCAGCGCAGATCACAGCGGCGCAGAACAACATCGCCCTAAACAAAACTATTTGCAAATGTGTGTGGAGAGTTGTGTAACTGTATCTCAATCTATGTGTGCATAATCAGATTTGTAAATGTGTAAAAGAATCTCTAAATGCGTACTGAGATTTGTCAATGTGTGCAGGAATCTGTAAATGTGTATTCAGAATCCGTGTGTGCGTAATCAGATTTGTAAATGTGTAAAAAAAATCTCCAAATCTGTATTCAGATTTGCAAGCGTATTGAGATTTGTAAATGTGTAGACAAATCTATAAATGCGTACATAGATCTGTGAATGCAAATCTGTAAATGCGTACATAAGTCAGTAAATGTGCAGACAAATCTGTAAATGCGTACATAGATCTGTGAATGCAAATCTGTAAATGCGTACATAAGTCTGTAAATGTGTAGACAAATCTGTAAATGCGTACATAGATCTGTGAATGCAAATCTGTAAATGCGTACATAAGTCTGTAAATGTGTAGACAAATCTGTAAATGCGTACATAGATCTGTGAATGCAAATCTGTAAATGCGTACATAGATCTGTGAATACAAATCTGTAAATGCGTACATAAGTCTGTAAATGTGTAGACAAATCCGTAAATGCGTACATAGATATTAATGGCTGAAAAGTCTAAGTATTTTGCTCCAAGAGCTGGAAATACAGAGAAGTCATCAGTTACAACTCAGGCAGGCCTCTCAATTGGCTGTCTTTTTACACGTGACTTACTCACTTCTGCCATGGCAGAGATCTGCAAATGCGTATGGCGATTTGCAAATGTGTGTGGAGTTCTATTTCATATAGGCTTCGCCCTCTAAGAGCTGCCGCTATTGGGTTCATCCCTCTTGCGCATGCGCAGTCTGAAGATTTTCTTTCCCGCCACTTACGCTACAGTGGCTACACTCAGGTCCTCAACTATAGAATATACAGCGTTGGGACCTGAGCTCTGCTCCCAAAATTTCTTCAGCGATCAAGCAGTCAAGAAGATAAAGAAGTCGTCTCACCACGCCGGAGGAGCTGTCCGCTTGTGTACCGCCTGCCGGACCGGCTACAGTCTTACAGCTGGGGTGGAGGTCTGACGGCAGTCAGACCTCCACCCCAGCTGTAAGACTTGCCTGGGCGCCGTTCACGGCGGGTTAGCGTTGACTCCGCAGGCCTCCTGCCAATTCTGTGCTCGACTGCCTGTGGAGGATTTGCAGGGGCGGGCGGACACCTTCACGGCACTCCAGGTGGAGGGAAGCGGTGACGGTAGCTGGGCTGACCGCGGCGCCGTGTGTCTGGACAACGAGCTGGACAAGATCCTCTGCGGCAACGACTTCCCAAATATTCCGGAGGAAATCCTCGATGGCGGAGTCAGCTGGCTCGGCTCCCTCCATTTCGGGCTCTCCTCCCGATTCTGCCGTCTCCCCGTCGGGAGACCTGGAGCCTGATCTGAACAGAGCTTGGCGTCGATCCTCCTCCCCAAGGCTACCTTTGTTGGTAAGTCTACGCCTGCCTATCTGATTACTCGCACCAATGTGCAGCGCAGATCACAGCGGCGCAGAACAACATCGCCCTAAACAAAACTATTTGCAAATGTGTGTGGAGAGTTGTGTAACTGTATCTCAATCTATGTGTGCATAATCAGATTTGTAAATGTGTAAAAGAATCTCTAAATGCGTACTGAGATTTGTCAATGTGTGCAGGAATCTGTAAATGTGTATTCAGAATCCGTGTGTGCGTAATCAGATTTGTAAATGTGTAAAAAAAATCTCCAAATCTGTATTCAGATTTGCAAGCGTATTGAGATTTGTAAATGTGTAGACAAATCTATAAATGCGTACATAGATCTGTGAATGCAAATCTGTAAATGTGTACATAAGTCAGTAAATGTGCAGACAAATCTGTAAATGCGTACATAGATCTGTGAATGCAAATCTGTAAATGCGTACATAAGTCTGTAAATGTGTAGACAAATCTGTAAATGCGTACATAGATCTGTGAATGCAAATCTGTAAATGCGTACATAGATCTGTGAATACAAATCTGTAAATGCGTACATAAGTCTGTAAATGTGTAGAAAAATCTGTAAATGCATACATAGTTATTAATGGCTGAAAAGTCTAAGTATTTTGCTTCAAGAGCTGGAAATACAGAGAAGTCATCAGTTACAACTCAGGCAGGCCTCTCAATTGGCTGTCTTTTTACACGTGACTTACTCACTTCTGCCATGGCAGAGATCTGCAAATGCGTATGGCGATTTGCAAATGTGTGTGGAGTTCTATTTCATATAGGCTTCGCCCTCTAAGAGCTGCCGCTATTGGGTTCATCCCTCTTGCGCATGCGCAGTCTGAAGATTTTCTTTCCCGCCACTTACGCTACAGTGGCTACACTCAGGTCCTCAACTATAGAATATACAGCGTCGGGACCTGAGCTCTGCTCCCAAAATTTCTTCAGCGATCAAGCAGTCAAGAAGATAAAGAAGTCGTCTCACCACGCCGGAGGAGCTGTCCGCTTGTGTACCGCCTGCCGGACCGGCTACAGTCTTACAGCTGGGGTGGAGGTCTGACTGCCGTCAGACCTCCACCCCAGCTGTAAGACTTGCCTGGGCGCCGTTCACGGCGGGTTAGCGTTGACTCCGCAGGCCTCCTGCCAATTCTGTGCTCGACTGCCTGTGGAGGATTTGCAGGGGCGGGCGGACGCCTTCACGGCGCTCCAGGTGGAGGGAAGCGGTGACGGTAGCTGGGCTGACCGCGGCGCCGTGTGTCTGGACAACGAGCTGGACAAGATCCTCTGCGGCAACGACTTCCCAAATATTCCGGAGGAAATCCTCGATGGCGGGCACGAGTCAGCCGGCTCGGCTCCCTCCATTTCGGGCTCTCCTCCCGATTCTGCCGTCTCCCCGTCGGGAGACCTGGAGCCTGATCTGAACAGAGCTTGGCGTCGATCCTCCTCCCCAAGGCTACCTTTGTTGGTAAGTCTACGCCTGCCTATCTGATTACTCGCACCAATGTGCAGCGCAGATCACAGCGGCGCAGAACAACATCGCCCTAAACAAAACTATTTGCAAATGTGTGTGGAGAGTTGTGTAACTGTATCTCAATCTATGTGTGCATAATCAGATTTGTAAATGTGTAAAAGAATCTCTAAATGCGTACTGAGATTTGTCAATGTGTGCAGGAATCTGTAAATGTGTATTCAGAATCCGTGTGTGCGTAATCAGATTTGTAAATGTGTAAAAAAAATCTCCAAATCTGTATTCAGATTTGCAAGCGTATTGAGATTTGTAAATGTGTAGACAAATCTATAAATGCGTACATAGATCTGTGAATGCAAATCTGTAAATGCGTACATAAGTCAGTAAATGTGCAGACAAATCTGTAAATGCGTACATAGATCTGTGAATGCAAATCTGTAAATGCGTACATAAGTCTGTAAATGTGTAGACAAATCTGTAAATGCGTACATAGATCTGTGAATGCAAATCTGTAAATGCGTACATAAGTCTGTAAATGTGTAGACAAATCTGTAAATGCGTACATAGATCTGTGAATGCAAATCTGTAAATGCGTACATAGATCTGTGAATACAAATCTGTAAATGCGTACATAAGTCTGTAAATGTGTAGACAAATCCGTAAATGCGTACATAGATATTAATGGCTGAAAAGTCTAAGGGTTAGATACACGCTAAAAGATACAACATTGGGATTGATAAAATAGTGGTGTGTCGGTAAAATTCAAGATGGGAAAGGGACAGTCGAAATTAAAGCAGGATTTGAAGTTGGAGTTGCCAAAGGCAGAGAGACAGAGAGCAAAAGATATTCTGAAGACCCGCAGAAAAGAACAAATTCTTGTTTACCAACCAGGGTCTCCAGCAGAAATTGTAAGCAAAGAACTGGGACAGAATTACGTTATCCCATTCACACATAGCGTTGACTCCGCAGGCCTCCTGCCAATTCTGTGCTCGACTGCCTGTGGAGGATTTGCAGGGGCGGGCGGACGCCTTCACGGCGCTCCAGGTGGAGGGAAGCGGTGACGGTAGCTGGGCTGACCGCGGCGCCGTGTGTCTGGACAACGAGCTGGACAAGATCCTCTGCGGCAACGACTTCCCAAATATTCCGGAGGAAATCCTCGATGGCGGGCACGAGTCAGCCGGCTCGGCTCCCTCCATTTCGGGCTCTCCTCCCGATTCTGCCGTCTCCCCGTCGGGAGACCTGGAGCCTGATCTGAACAGAGCTTGGCGTCGATCCTCCTCCCCAAGGCTACCTTTGTTGGTAAGTCTACGCCTGCCTATCTGATTTCTCGCACCAGTGTGCAGCGCAGATCACAGCGGCGCAGAACAACATCGCCCTATTGTCCTCAGCTGTCTCCGCCATGGCCACCAAGTCTGGGGCTTTTTCCCAAGAGTTGGCCACGAACATTGGCAAAGCGATGATGGCTGTCCTGACTCTTGCCACGGCGACAACGGTGCTGTCATCCAGGATTATGGCGTGGCAGACTATGGTGCAGCGGAACATCTGGCTGCACATGTCTCAGCTTCCCCCTCTTATCCGACGGGAGCTGCTGGATGGTCCCATTGCCCCCGATGGGCTGGTTGGATCACTCCTCCAAAGTGCCACAGCCCACCTACAGGAAGCAGCCGAGGAAGCGGAGAGGGTGAGGAAACACACCTTTTGGGGCAGAGCTGCACCTGCATCATCCGATGCACAGGGATGCTCGCCCCAAAAGGCGCCGCCCTGCACCCGCTGCTGCAGCTGGGCCCCCCCGGGCACCCGCTGCGGCACCACTTCCTCCCCCATCGCGGTATCCTCCAGCGGCAACCCCGACTCGGCAGGCTCCGCGCCGCCCGGGCAAGTTCCGGTGGCTAGCATGTACCTGGCCCAACCCAGCCGTCGAGCCTCCTTGCAAACAACAGCATCAGTGGCAATCACGGGGCGTGGGGATTGTGTGGCTCGATGCAGCTGAACCAAGGAAACACAACGGCCCTAAACAGCTTTTTCCTTTCAGGCAGTTCGCCGATGCTCTCACTGAGCTTTTTGCGGCTTTCCCCACACAAAACAGAGGCTCGCCGTGGCACACACAAAACAAAATGGGTTGAGCAAAACAGCTCAACCCAAGCAAGAGCGGGTGATTTTCAAAACACTCCCTCGCTCATTGGACCGTTCTACTGACGTCATCGTTGCCCCTCCTCAGGGACAAGCGGACGTTTGTGAGGACAGGTTTTCCCACACGGCAGCATCGGGCAGCTATGCGAGTGTGGGGACGGGGCTTCAGATGTCAGCGGGCCATTCATTGGTCAATGCAAAGAGGCTCCCCGCCGCACACACAACACAGTGCAGCAATGCTGCCGGTCACTTCCTCACATTTTAATGAGTAATATATCCTCCACTAAAATGTGCTTCGCTGACCGTAAAGCGTTTCCAACCACCTCCCTCCCATTGGGGCGAGTTAGTGGTGGTATCTCAGCACGGCCTTTTTCAGACTCAGTCTTCGAGCACATGGAGAGGAATGCTGACGCTGTTATACGTTCCCAGCTCTGCAGCCAACACCAGCCCTTTTCATTCCGCCCTCCCATGGGCTGTGATGTTCACAGCGGCGGAGAGGGCGACAAGCTGGCTGTATACCATGGCATCGGATGCTCCACAGACATGCGCGCGCCCGCTTACAGAGCACTGCTCAGCGTGGCAAATCCTGTTACCCATGAATACATGGATGTCAAGGTTGATTTCAAAGGGCTACACGCTCCAGTTCGCCAGTCCACCCCCCATTTCTCAGTGTGGTGGAAACGACCATGTCATCTCAATCAGAGATAACAGCCCTGAAGGCAGAACTAGCAGAGCTTCTGGGGAAGGAGGCTATCTTTCCCGTCCCTCCAGGAGAGGAGAAGGAGGGGTTTTATTCTCGCTATTTTCTCACATCAAAGAAAACAGGCGGTATGAGGCCGATTTTGGACCTGTCCCTGTTCAACAAATACATTATGAAGCGGTCTTTTCACATGTTGACAATCAGACATGTGTCAGCGATTGGTTCACATCCATCGACCTGAGAGATGCATATTTCCACATCCCTGTCATTCCCAAGCACAGGAAGTTTCTGCGCTTCTCCTTCCAGGAATCCAACCGGTTACCATTCGGTTACTCTCTGGCTCCGCGCACCTTCTCCAAGTGTATGGAAACGGCGCTGGAGCCATTACGCAGAAAAGGGATCAGGGCTTTGTTCTACCTACACAACCTAATCCTTATGGCTCACTCCCAGGAGAAAGCTGCACTCCACACAGTGGAAGTTGTACAGCATCTGCAAACACTGAGTTTCGCCATGAACTGGCAAAAGAGCTCTCCGCTCCCCACCCATTAATTCGTCGTTAATTTACCTGGGTGTGGACTTGAACTCGCCACCATGAGAGCAAAGCTGTCCCCAGCCAAGTTGGATGCGCTAAGCTCTCTGCTGTCTCACATCGCACCTCACAGAGTGGTGACGGCGCTGTCTGTGATGCGTCTGCTAGGCATGATGTCTGCAAGTCATGTGGTGGTCCCTTGGGGACTCCTCCACATGAGGAAAATTCAGAGATGGTTCAGCCGCCTGCGTCTCGACCCAATACGGCACAGAAGATGCATGCTGTCCATTCCTCCCTCACTGCAGTCAGACCTGGCATACTGGAAAACCCCTCGTGTCCTGTCGACAGGGGTTCCCCTCGGGAGAGCGACGTCACACACATCGGTGTACACAGACCCGTCTCTTTCCGGCTGGGGAGGGATGATGGGAGAATCCTCCTTCCCTCCACATAAACTGTCTGGAACTGTGCTAAAGCACTTTGTTCTGATGCTGACGAACAGGCATGTCATAGTGAGGACAGACAACACGACAGCGGCAGCATACATCAACCGTCAGGGCGGTGCACGCTTTGCCCGACTGCTGGAGATAGCCAGGAGCCTCTTGCTGTGGTCTCACAGACACCTGCTCTCCATCAGAGCGGTGTACATCCTGGGGGTACAGAACTGCGCTGCGGACTTGATATCTCGAGGCGGCCCCTCGCACAATGAGTGGGAACTGAGTCCCACACTAGTTCAGATGTTGTGGGACAGGTTGGGAAGGCGAAGGTGGATCTGTTCGCCTCACGAGAGAATGCGCAATGCACACTGTGGTTCTCCATGAACGCACGAGACAATCCTCCACTGGGAGTGGATGCCTTCTCTCACTGGCCGTGGCCCAGGACTCTCCTTTATGCGTTTCCCAGAGTTCCCCTGATTTCTCGCCTTTTAGCGCGCATTCAGGAGGAGAACCTAGCGGTTATTCTGGTGGCACCAGAACGCACGAGCGTGTCTTGGTTCCCAATCATGGTGCAGCTGCTGGCAGGGAAACCGTGGCAGCTCCCATGGCGCATCCTCCACCTCCCGGTAATAGGCCAACAACTGTAGGCCTGGCCGCTGAACGGGAGCGCTTGGAAAGGTTAGGTCTGCCCCCTGCGGTGGTGCGCACTATCCAAGGTGCGAGAGCCCCTTCTACTACAGCGTGTTACGTGGGTAGATGGTCTGCTTTTCAGTGCTGGTGTGTAGAGAGAGGCTCAGATCCCACGTCGTGTCCTCTGCCTCTCGTGTTAACCTACCTTCAGATGCTGTTTTTGACGCAATGTTTCTGAGTCCTCCCTGACTCATTCAGTCTTAAACGTGCTAGACCACAGATGATGCATTGTCAGATCTGGTGTTTTTACACACATGCCAAATGGTGCGCCCCCAATCCAATCATCACGGATTAGTGGGCTGCATGAGGGATCATTACGATACGTAATCGTCTCACATTCTGTAACGGCAGCGTTGCGTGGAACGAGTGTTCTATCACTCGCCTTTTTTCCACGCAAGGTTGACATCAGGACAACCATGGCACAGCCGGTGTTTTCCTGCCTTATTACGCTTTGTATTATAGGGTTGTGAACTGGTGTATGTTATCTGCTTGAAGTCCTTAGTGTCTCAGTGGGCATTGACTACATCAGCTTCGCCCTTAACCCAGTAGCGACAGCTCTTAGAGGGCGAAGCCTATACTCATAGAATCTGGAGTTATGGTAACATAACTAACGATTTGTCTGTACCGCTATGCCCGCACTGTGCCTCAGTAGCTATACAGCCTACATACCACCTGTCGGCGGTAGCACCCAGTGATTTTAAGCGTGACATTGCTGGGCTGGGTAGTTTATGGGGTGCCATGCCATTGTTCCAACGGCCGATTATTCCGAAACCCCAATAGTCCGAAACCTCCATGCCTGGCTCCATCCACAACCATGGATGTATTTCCAGCTCTTGGAGCAAAATACTTAGACTTTTCAGCCATTAATATCTATGTACGCATTTACAGATTTGTTTACACATTTACAGATTTATGTACGCATTTACAGATTTATCTATGCATTCACAGATCTATGTACGCATTTACAGATTTGTCTACCCATTTACAAATCTCAATACACTTGCAAAATACAGATTTGGAGATTTTTTTATTATTATGCACAGACAGATTCTGAATACACATTTGCAGATTCCTACAAAAGTTGTGTGTCTTTACCAAAAACATAGCCTACACACAGCTAAAGTGAACAAGCAGGTTTCTTATTTTGTCAGCACACTGGTAACATAAGTATACAGTTTGTCAAAGTCATGGGCATATTGGATCTTCTTCTCCAGTCCTCCAGTTCAGTCTCCCTGTTGGGGGCTGCTGGGTTCCTGTGGGTCCTCTACCTCTTCTCCTCTAGCTTCAGCTCCCAGGAAAAGGGGAAGGAGCCTCCAGGACCTAAACCTCTTCCCCTGCTTGGTAACCTGTCGATAATTTTTTGTAATTTTGAAAATATGGTTAATAAATATGTTACAGTTTTTCTTGATTGCTAAGACACATTTCTTGAAATTATGCTCCATTTCCCAAAACTCTAAACACAAATGTATAACTGCACACTCATCTTCACAAACTTCAAACTTCCATGTCAAAACCAAACTCTCCACTCAAAACCATGTAATCTTACATCTAAACCAAACTTTGCCTTCAGACATCACACAAAAGCCATCAAATACACACACACTACAAAACAGCCATTACACACTTGTGAGATCAATTCAAAACACTACCGTAAAAACCTGTTACTGCAATGAATAATGGCGCTTCTGGTTTTCCCCCAGAACAACCTCTTTACATGATGAACACAATATAAACACACAACACATGTATACATTTTCAAAATGTTTAATTCCTCAATGTACTGTAGTAAAATAAACTGAAATTGAGTGAAAAAGTAAATGTACTGTAAAAATATGCAGCTGATAAAGAACGTAGAATACAGTAAAATAATTTCCATGTATTTACCAATATAAACCAATTACTGTAAAAAAAAAAAAAACAGTTTGTAGATAAAGAAAGAAATCACATTTATTCTGCCTCAGCATCCCAATTTGAGAATCTCATCAGAAACTATTTGTCTCCTTGCCCTTGCCCTTCCTCTTCCACCTCCTCTCCTGTGTCCTCTTCCTCTACCTTCAGGTCTTTGTGGATCCATTGTTCCAAAACAAGTGAACTGACCTGTGGCTGAACCACCGAGAATTGGTGGAAAAGGCTGCTGACAACGGGACAGTGGAAAACACGGACGGGATCGCTGCAATAAGGGAAGTAAACCAAGCAAATAGGAACGGACTTGGGAATTGTGCAATATTGTGTAAATGGGAAAACCTGGATCTGGATTGTTACTGTTTGCTAATACTATGGCCTGGAGCCTTTGTTAAGTAGGAGTAAAGAGTTTACAAAGAAGGCAATGATTTACAAAAGTTTGTAGGTTAACCATTCTATGATTCTATTTGGTTTAGCCCATTCCCCTGGGCTGTACCTTAACCTCTGCTGGCAGCTACAAAAGGTGTGTCTGTACCGAAAGGGCACACACAGCTAAAGTGAATAAGCAGGTTTCTGGTTTTGTCAGCACACTGGTAACATAAGTATACAGTTTGTCAAAGTTATGGGCATATTGGATCTTCTCCAGTCCTGCAGTTCAGTCTCCCTGTTGGGGGCTGCTGTGTTCCTGCTGGTCCTCTACCTCTTCTCCTCCAGCTTCAGCTCCCAGGAAAAGGGGAAGGAGCCTCCAGGACCCAAACCTCTTCCCCTGCTTGGTAACCTGTTGCAGCTGGATCTCAAGAGACCCCACCTCACACTCTGCAAGGTACATAAGGGCTTCTTAGGGGTTCTTAATGTTCTTAAGGATTTTAATATAATTATTCTATAGCATATATTATCTGTGGTTAAATGCGTAATGTTTTGTATTAGAATAAATATTCCATAGTCAAGTGATGTAATCCTAGTTTCTTCCCCCATCACATTTAATGCAAATTAGGGCATTAGGGCATGTACTTTAAAAGAGATGTTTAAAAGACATTGTGCATCACAGTATTTATTTTAAGCAGTAGAAACTGCTGAGGAAACTAACTTTGGTAACACTTTATATTAACCATCCTTAATAAATGTTGAATTTATCATTATTTACCATTAGTTAAGTACTATTGTATTGTGCACTGTATTGTGTATGAAATAGTTATTTGTGTATTTTAACAGTTTACTAAAGTTTAGTAAATGCTATAAATATTGCTATTTGAACACTAATTAATGTAATACAAAAAATTATCACTTTGATTTTTATACATTTATGAATAAACTTAATGTCAACAGGTTGGGAGATGAGAATATGGGTTTAAAAAGTCAACGCAACAATGACAGATGAACTAATCACGGATTACAACAATTGAAAAATTAATGTGTTAAATGACTTGTTACCACAACAAAGTAATTTGAGTGTAATTGCAGTTTCTTCATGTTCCAAGCTGCTTTTAACTGTTAACCCCACAAAAGCATATAACTGATGTGTGACAACAAAGGCATTCTTTACTCCATGATCTTAGTTTTACTATTTATTTAATTGTGCAAAATAAAGCACAATAAGGCATAGTCAGTAGTCGATTTGTACAAAACTTTCAGGGGGGATGGTGGGGTCTTATGGGGACAAACAATTTGATAGTGGCGAAGACAGCATGGAGGGTGGGGGACCAGCTGTTTACCATTGTGTTTATATTGTAACAGCACAAAGATAATTCTACACTCAAAAGACACGCATGTTACAAATGTTAAGTATCAGATACTCCTGCCATTGCCCTTAACCAAGGCACTGGCATCAGAATTGGAGTTGGTCCCTGGGCACTGCATTGTGGCTGCCCACTGCTCCTAAGTAGTTAGGATGGGTCAAAGACAGAGGACAACTTAACGTAACTTAACATTATTGCTCTATGCTATTACAGGATGCTTCACATCGATGAATCCTGTAATGTACTGTACATATCACTATACAGTTGTTAACCCATGAATGTTAAATTGATAAAATTAAAGATTTTATAACGTAGCCTACCTCTGTATGTTTGAATGGAATTCTTTTATATACTTGTTATAATTTGATGGAAGGTTTCCATCACACTGAGCACTAACAGCTGCAAACATTAAAAAAAGGCAGTAGTGAAGCCATGGTTGGTGCAGTGGCTGCTCTTTGCTGTCTCCCTGACCCTGACTCCCTCGATCTCTTGTTTCTATGATACTGATAGAATGGACATTAACATTAAAAGGTGATCGAATACTTTATTCTGATTGGCTGGAGGGGTGTTGGTCATTTCAGATAACCACATGGCTCTGACATAGCTCTTTATCACAAGGATGCCAGTTAGGAGATAGGCATCACTTTTATGGCATCAACAACATCTTTAGCAAAACCAGGAATACACTTATTTTAGCTTTATCAATTTGTACACATTGAGTCACCTGAACTCTGCTGGTCTGTCTCCTCTAATCTGTGACTCCTGCCTTGGCACTGTTAAACAGATCAGTGCATGTATTCAGAAGTTACAGGACTGATGGCTGTCTATAGGAGACTTTTTAAATGACTATATTCAGTTTAACTCAAAGATAATATATGATAGGGGGGATGCGAGGGGATGCCATCCCCCTTGAAATAACAATTGTCAAAAACCATCCCCTTTGTTTATTGTTTATTAAATGGATCCCCATTAGCTGACGCCTTGGCGACCGCTAATCTTCCTGGGGTCCACAAAATGGACATAAGACATAATACATACAATACATAACATAAATCATACAGTTAAAATGGTACAATCAGATACGTAGGTGTATAGTATCAGTACTAACAATATACATTAGATTCGGTCAAATACAATTGGTTCCAGTCATATGGTCAGCTGCCCCAAGTGTGCCTTTAATAGTTTTTTGAATGCCAATCTGTTTTGCGTGTGTTATGTGAGGAGGTAGTGAGTTCCAAGACATTATTGAACGGTAAATAACTGTGCGTTTGAGGAGGTTTGTCCTTGGGGTTGGAGGTATCAAGTGACCTGAACTGGCATTCCTGGTGTAATGGTTATGTCTGTTGCTTGTGTTTATTACTTGGTTAAAGAAATATTCCGGTGTCTGATTAAATGCTACATTTCTGAAGAACATGAGGAGGCTATAGTGGAGTTTAATTTCAACTGAGAACCAGGACAAGCGCGTGTGCATATATGCTATATTTGTGAGTTGAGCAATGGAGTGCCAATCTGGCAGCTCGATTTTGAACTAGTTGTAGTTTATTTATGTCTTTCTTAGCTGCCGCTGACCATATAACTGGGCAGTATTGCAGGTGACAAAAGACCAAGGACTGTATTACTTGACAGATAATAGAGGATGTTAAATAAGTGGAGCACTTTCTAATTATTGCTATGCCTCTTCCCATTTTGGTCACAATGCTGTCAATGTGATCAGACCACGACAATAGTCCATCCAACATTACACCCAGTAGTTTTGTCTTCTTGACTTGTTCTATTGCCATCCCTGACATCGATAGATGCAGCTGTGGGTCTCCAATAAGCATACTTCTTGAGCCAAAAACAATACTTTTAGTTTTTGAAATGTTTAGGGCTAGCTTGTTATTTTTTACCTATGTAGACACTCTCTCTAGATCTTGATTCAAGATGGTTACTAGTTCAATTTTCATTGAAGCAGAGCTACTGAAACTGCTTTAGAGCAGTGTTCAGGAATATTTGTGAAGAAGTGATCAATGCATTTAAATGATGATAGTCCATTCTTATTTGTGCTGGTTCTTGTTGGTAGTGTGATAGTTTGTGTTAAGTTACAAGCACTAGCTACTGCAAGGAGCTTCTTCTTTAGCGGACACACAGCTAGCCAATCAATGTTTAAATCACCTACAAAATATAATTCACGGTTTTCATCACTAGATTTGTCCAGCATTTCACAGATAGAGTCTAGGTATCTCATGTCCGCACTAGGCGGTCTATAGCAGCAACCCACCAAGTATTGGTTTAGTTTGTGGCAGGTGAACCTGCCCACAGTGCCTCTATATCACACAACATTAAATCCCCTCGTATTTTTACTGGAATGTGATTCTGGACATACAAAGCTACGCCTCCCCCATATTTATTTCGGTCTTTCCTGAACAAAGTGTATCCATCAACCGCTAATTCTGTATTCTCAAATGAGGGATCTAGATGTGTTTCAGATATTGCCAGTATATGGATGTTGTTTGGCTGCATCACACAACTTAATTCATGGATCTTATTTCTTAAGCTACAGATGTTTAAATGAGCGATCAACAGGCCTTTGCCTGGGATATTAAGAGTGTTAGAGCCCATATTAAAATGACACAAAGTAGTAGAAAGTCCAATGGCAGGAGTAGGGCTTAATGACCCGACTCTGTAAAACTGCCATCCCCCATTTCATCCATTCAGCCTAATCAAGAAATGTGTAAGCCATTTATTATTGATATTTAATAATTTTTAGAGAATATTGCGCATCTGGAGTTTTCAGCAAATCCGAGGAGGGAGGCACACGCACCTGCATTCAGGGATGGACTGGCCATCGGGACATCGGGCCGCTCTAACTGTGGACCGGTCAGGAATATTTTTTGACTAGCCCCGTATCTTTTCACAGAGGAAAAAAACACCAGCACAGCGTTCCGAGAGTGAATTTGACGAAGGAACGCGCGTTCCAGATCTGAAAAAATAAACAGAGCGTTTAAACAACTGGTCAATTTCGTTTTAAAACCATAGTTTGCCGGCTGGGCGGTGTTTGGACCTTCGGGCCAATCACAGTACTTAAAAACGGAAAACTCCACCCAACCGGGAAGCTGGGCCACATTAAACAAACACACAATCAAATGACAGGTACAGACAGTTCAATTTGAGCCGCGCAGCTGACAGGTTGTGTTGTGAAACTGTCGAGAAAGAATCATCTAGACATTCTGTCTTATTTTCTGCCCAATGTGAGTGATAAAGCAACATGTTCAGGTGGATTTAACTAGTAAACAGATGGAAATATTGTCATTTTCACATGAGCCATCGTTGTAACTGAAATTACTATAGCCCAGTGTAACTATTGCTACCTAGCAGGGCAAGGAAAGTGAAGGAATGTGTAGCTAGCTATCTATTGTTTGATTAACTGTAACTAAATATTAGCTTTAGCTAAATCATTTGCAGTGGTGCAGCCTATCATATATTATCTTTGAGTTAAACTGAATATGGTCATTTAAAAAGTCTCCTATAGACAGCCATCAATCCTGTAACTTCTGATATGCACTGATCTGTTTAACAGAGCCAGGAGTCACAGATTAGAGGAGACAGACCAGCAGAGTTCAGGTGACTCAATGTGTACAAATTAATAAAGCTAAAATAAGTG
Organism: Centroberyx affinis; assembly: GCF_046629955.1. NCBI lineage: Eukaryota > Metazoa > Chordata > Actinopteri > Beryciformes > Berycidae > Centroberyx > Centroberyx affinis. Next base: position 55,247 of record NW_027279361.1, read on the forward strand.
TATTCCTGGTTTTGCTAAAGATATTGTTGATGCCATAAAAGTGATGCCTATCTCCTAACTGGCATCCTTGTGATAAGGAGCCATGTCAGAGCCATGTGGTTATCTGAAATGACCAACACCCCTCCAGCCAATCAGAATAAAGTATTCAGCCAGGCCATTGTATAATAAATATTATGGATGATATTTTGTATGATCACCTTTTAAAGTTAATGTCCATTCTATCAGTATCATAGCAACAAGAGATCGAGGGAGTCAGGGTCAGGGAGACAGCAAAGAGCAGCCACACCAACCAAACCCCAAATCCAGACCGGACACTGCACCACCCATGGCTTCACTACTGCCTTTTTTTTTTTTTTTTTTTTTAAATGTCTTGCAGTTGTTAGTACTCAGTGTCATGGAAACCTTCCAGCAAATTATAATACGTATATAAAAGAATTCCATTCAAACATACAGAGGTAGGCTATGTTATAAAATATTTAATTTTATCAATTTAACATTCATGGGTTAACAACTGTATAGTGATATACAGTACATTACAGGATTCATCGATGTGAAGCATCCTGTAATAGCATAGAGCAATAATGTTAAGTTACGTTAAGTTGTCCTCTGTCTTTGACCCATCCTAACTACTTAGGAGCAGTGGGCAGCCACAATGCAGTGCCCAGGGACCAACTCCAATTCTGATGCCAGTGCCTTGGTTAAGGGCAATGGCAGGAGTATCTGATACTTAACATTGGTAACATGCGTGTCTTTTGAGTGTAGAATTATCTTTGTGCTGTTACAATATAAACACAATGGTAAACAGCTGGTCCCCCACCCTCCATGCTGTCTTCGCCACTATCAAATTGTTTGTCCCCATAAGACCCCACCATCCCCCCTGAAAGTTTTGTACAAATCGACTACTGCTTACAGTGAGTACTCTAATGCAAGTAACTCCAAATAACACGTTATCCCACACACTGAAACACTGACAGTAACATGTTTCCTTTTAATGACTGATGTGCATACTTGTATATGCACCAAAGCTTAGCTGAAACACTTTTACAGTGAGGGAATAGACTTAAGTCAAAGGTCATTAGATAGAAGCAGAAGAGTAGAAGTCAGCACTCATCTGTCGATGCCTCTACCCCCATGTAACAGAACTTGGTTGAACATTAGCCAAGCCTTTAAAGTTGAGTCATCCACTGCTATACCAAACTTTGTTAGTGTCACCAGTGTAAGAGTTTAACTACTATTAAGGGGAAGAAAAAATCTACGACAGCTCTAACACACTCTGGACACTCACCTGACACACCCTTTATGTCCTAGGATGCCCTGGACAACTTCACTGTAAAACCTCATAGTGCAATTTAGTGAAATCAATTCATCTTTAATAATAACTTTATTTATATAGCACTTGATCAAAACAGAGTTACAAAGTGCTTCACAGCAGTAAAATAAAGTCATAATAGTAAGAGGAAGGATACAAGACAAAGTAAAATACATAATACAAATACATTCACACAAAAACAATTAAGCTAGAGCATGTCTAAAAAGAAGTGTATATAAGAGAGATTTAAAAGAGGACACTGAAGCAGGCTCGCCTGAACTCAACAGGCAGGTCATTCCAGTTGTTGTAGTGACAGGAGAGGCTGCATGATGAAGTAAAAAAACATTAGAGTAAAATATGTAAAACAAAGTTAAAAGGCATCAGAAAATTATGATAAATAAGCAACATTCCACTACATTATATAAAAGCAAGTCTAAAAAAGTGTGTTTTTAAAAGAGATTTAAAGGAGGAGGAGGAGCTGGCAAGAGTGATCTCCTCAGGCAGGTCATTCCAGTGGGGTCTAGGGTCATTCCATAGGGGTCTAGGGGCCCTGACGGAGAACGCCCGGTCACCCTTGGTTTTCAGCCTGGATTTTGGAACGACCAAAAAAGCTACTTGCCGATCTGAGGCTGCACTCGGGCTCATATGGGGTTAAAAGCTCAGCAATATAACCAGGTGCTAACCCAACATGTGCCTTAAAGGTAATCTATAAAATCTTAAAATCAATCCTAAACTGAACGGGAAACTAGGGTCGGAGTGATGTGTTCTGTCTTCTTGGTCCATGTGAGGAGTCTGGCTGCAGCGTTTTGGAGTAGCTGTAATCTAATGTGACTGAGAAGAGAAGCGAGGTACATTAACTGACAACGCCACCCTGGGAGTTTCACCCAAAGAGTTCTTAACCAGAATTGAATTATACCCTTTCCAAAAAGGAGCAGAGGCATAGTTTTCCAAGTATAAAACAATTACAAGTTTATTTGGAATTTACAACAGATCCAAGTTAAAACCTATAATACGGGAAGCTTAACGCTCTATAAATTGATAAAACCATACAGGTTGCTACAACACACAGGTTGCGACAACATAAAGGCCTCTACCAGCCCAGAGGAGTGGTTGATTGTCTACAGAGAGGGGCTAAAGTACTAAGGCTATCCCAGAGGAGTCAAGGCCACATGTGCGGGTTCACTACAAAATAGCACAGCAATAATATAATCAATCAAATCAATAATATAAAACGTAACACGTGAAAACAGGTGACTAGGAAGGGGGAATTGCCAGCAACCGCCTCTCTCTGCAGGACAACTGCTCCTCCGCTCCTGGCAAGGCCGGCCTGCAGCCAGAGGTTTAAAAGAAAGAAACACAGGCAGCTGGTTTGGGATGAAGTAATGAGGCTATTGACAGAGTTTTTCCCATGTACAGTTTCAACAAAAAGAAACAATAATACACAGACAAGATAAAAACCAGGCAAAACAGCAGCTGACAAAATTGGAATCTTTTAAATTGAAACTCCCCTCCTTGATCTCTGCCCCTTTACCTCTTAATGCTGGCACCTTTGAAAACCCCGTAGTTGCCCATACATTAAAGATATGGGTACAGTTTTGCAAACATTTTGGGTTGCAAAACGCTTCACTTCAGGCTCCTGTTCTTGCAAATCATCTTTTTACTCCCTCTATGTCTGACCTGGCCTTTCGGGCCTGGCATGGGAACGGCATTAGAGCTGTTAAGGATTTATATGTAAACGGGGGATTTGCATGATTTGAGCAATTGTCAGAAAAGTATGCATTGCCGCGCTCCCATTTTTTTAGGTACCTACAGATTAGGCACAAAAAGGCTACCACCCTTTCCCAGAGCAACCCCCAAGTACCCCCTTAGATGCTCTTTTAGGATTTAATGCTAGACTCAAGGGTGCCATCTCCTGGATTTATGATGTAATTAACGCTATTAACCCGCAATCTCTGAACAACCTAAGGACAATTTGGGAACAAGATCTTGGCCTGTCTTTTGCAGAGGACCCTCCTCTCCTTGTGCTAGACACGGTCTAATACAATTCAAGATAGTCCACCGTCTTCATCTCACTAAGGAGAAATTGGCAAGGATGTGCCCAAACACTGATCCCACCTGGGATCAGTGTAAGTTTACCACTGCAACCTGGTTGCACATGTTTTGGTCATGCTCAAGCCTTCAGACTTTCTGGAAGAAGGTCTTTGAATCCCTTAGCGACATATATAATATGACAACCGAACCTCTTCCTATTATTGCCCTGTTTGGATTGAAGCCGGAGGACACAGTGTGGTTGACTGAAATGTGTAATGTGGTTGCCTTTACTACTCTGTTGGCTCGACGTCTCATCCTCCTCAATTGGAGGAGATCGGTGCCACCATCCCATACGAGATGGCTTAGGGAGATTATGTTTTACTTGAAGCTTGAAAAAATCAAATTTACATTGAAGTGGAATACAAATAAATTTGAAAGAGTCTGGAGGCCTTTTCTAACCTACTATGACAACCTAACCCAAATAACAGACTGGGAGAGTTCATAACCTAATTCTTTTTTGGCCAAAATGCAAGTCACTCACATAATGTGCCAGAAACCATGCTCCAACCATTTCCAGGGAGGCCAAGAGAGTGAGGGATGAGGGCAGCACAACCAAACATTCTAAAATGCCAAGTACTTATTTAGGGGCACATATCTCTATGTAATGAGCAGCACATGTGCTCTGTAATGGGTGTTAACCAGTCTAGGGGCGGGCAAAACCTGGCTACATAGTGGGCCAGCCCTCTAAGTCAGCCTGGCTACACTAACAAGGCTTTGTTGGCTCAGACAGGTGTACAGGGAATTACAGTAGTCAAGACGAGTGGTGATAAAAGCAAGAATAATGATTTCAAGATTCTTAAATTATAAAAATGACCTAATTTTTAGAAAGCCTCCTGAGTTGTAGAAAGCAGGACTGCACAACTGTCTTAACATGGTTATCTAAACTGAGATTGTTGTCAAAGATGACACCAAGATTTCTGCAGTTTGGGGTGACATTCAGAGACAGTGAACCAAGATGCTTAATAACTTGTGCTCTGGAGCATCAGGACCAAAAAAATAACCTCAGATTTGTCTGCGTTCAATTGCAAGAAAGTGTCATCCAGTTTGGAAGGTGTAAAAGGCAGTCATGGAGTGTATCTAACTGCTTTATGTTATTTGGGTTAAAAGAGAGGTACAACTCTCATCCGCATAACAATGGAAACTTATATTATGTTTGCGCATGATATGCCCCAGGGGCAGCATAATGGAAAACAAAATTGGCCCGAGGACAGACCCCTGGGGTACCCCACAGGTCATCTTGGCACAGGAAGACCTTGAGTCACCAATGGCAACATTTAAAGTCCTATCATGCAAGTAGGAGTAAAACCAATTAAAAACAATACCAGAAATGTCAACCCAGTGTTTAAGACGATCAAGCAGAATATAGTAATCAGCGGTATTGAAAGCAGCGCTGAGGTCTAAAAGAACTAAAATCAAGGATTTCCTGTGCATCAGAGGCTAAAAGCAGATCGTGCATCACTTTGAGAAGGACAGTCTCAGTACTGTGGAGAGCTTTAACCATTAACACAATGTGTATAGATGTGTTTGTCAATTTCAACTTGTAAGTGCCAGTTATGAGCTTCATGAATCACGAGTTCATGTCTTGTGACTTAAAATTATGAGTTGAAAGAACATGAAAGCATTCATCAATCATAGGTAATTTTCTGATTTAAAAACAACAACAACAAAAAAAACATGATAAAATTTTGTATCGACAGATTTTGGAAATTCAGTAAGGTGAAGCATATGTTCTCTATTACACATGGCAAGTGGTATCCACTTCAAGCACGTGTATTGCAGCTGCATACTTAATGCCAGTGTAATAATCATGTGATACATGAGCAACTCGCACTAAAACCTTGTCACTAGTGAAAGAAAAAGTAACACTGGAATGCAGTTCATCAATTAATGCATTCAACTTGTAAACACTTATCAGCATGACTACAAATTTGCTAGTTTTACTACATTAGAACAACTAATGATCTTTGACCTAACTATTCAGTACTGTTTCAGTCAACTCGCAATTTTAAGGCAGCAAGGAAACTTATGTTTTTAAGTTGAAGTGCCTTAATATTTTTTGCAGTGCTCCTATTGCTATGGGCTCTATTTTCCTGACAGCACATGGTGCATGGTGGGGCTTTGAGCCAATGAAGTGGCATTTATCTCATGCACAGACAGGTTTTGTTCTCGCCTGTGCCCATTTGGTATTTTGGTGACCCATCATGAACTTGACTGCGCCTAAGTGGTAGGAGAGGCACAGTAGGTGTGTGTCAGTAGTGATTAAACAGTGCAGTGCAATTTTGGTGTCAAGGATACCGGGAGTTGCACTCGTGCCGCCTGCCTGCTCAGACCAGGTCAAAATTGCATGGTGCAGTTCTGTGGTATTTCGTGGCTTTACCAAGCAATGCATGCATGAACCCATCCTATTCAAAAGCTCACTCATTCTTTCTGTGGATATGTTGCCCAATTTGACTTGATATAAATTCCTCATGCAAGAAAAAATAATATACAAAATTTTTAATTCATTCTAACTATATACAGATGTGGCAGTGGTTGAATGACCCAACTTCTGTTTGGCTCCTCACTAATACCATCGAACCACTGCATCTAAAGAAAAGAAAAAGAGGTGATTTGATTGGTCAAGACGATGGCACCTTCTATCACACCTACTGATAATGTATTCCTCCTTATCCCATCCCATTTCCAACTGGGCCACAGGTGTGCTGCGCGCCACTGGCCACAAACTAAACTAAACATCAGTCGCTATGCGCTGTTGACTGCACTTTGCGCTATGCGCCATTGGTTCATGAACATAGAGCCCTAAGTATTTAGCTTTGTTAACCTTTGTTTGGATTTAAAAGTAAAGTTCTGATAAAATACAGTGCAAAATACAGTATATTGTTACAGTATGATCATCTCCCAGCTTTCAGTTTTTTTTTTACTTATAATTATCACAACATTGACTGCTTTGTGCACCTGGTCTCAGCTTTCCAAGCAATATGGATCAGTGTTCACAGTCTATTTTGGACCCAAGAAAGTGGTGGTCCTGGCAGGATACAAAACAGTCAATCAGGCTCTGGTCGACCATGCTGTGGAGTTTGGAGACAGAGAGATCCTGCCAATAGGCCGTGACCTCGGTGGTCCACATGGTAAGGATGGAACAGGTAGATTTTCCTTCTTTTAACTCACTATATGACCCCTTCATAGCAATATGTAAATTATTAGTCTGTTATATCTATCAGCAATTTAGGATGTTTGTAAATGATCAATCAGCAGCATAGTCTTAAACTAACAAATTAAAAACATATTAGTAAGATTATATAGTGAGATAGATTTTCATCAATAGGGCTTTTTGGCACATTCATGGTTTCGGATTTAACAGCCTTCACAAGTTATATGTAACATGCAAGCAATTTGTGACAGATGTCGAACATTTACAAGAATAGAAATCACACAAACGTCAAACAAAAATCAGACAAACGTTAACGCACCTTAGCTATGGCTACAGCTAGATATTTGGCAAGCTGCTTGTCTAGTTTGTAGATTCTAAGCCAGTGGCTCTCAACCATGTGACATGGAGGCCCAAGAGTCTGCAGGTTTTCAACCAAACACTACAGCAGAAGATTTCACTGATTAGTTCATCCCTCTCTGGTTGAGGGCGTGATAATCAGTGAAGTCAGCTGCTGTACGTAGTGTTTGGTTGGAATGAAAACCTCTTTGCCTCAATGGCACATGCTGAGAACCGCTGTTATAAGCCTTAGTATGTACAGTAGGTGCAGTGTGGAATATATTTTTGCTGGAAAATTATAGTATTTTCATTTTAAGATTACGCACCCTCAGGCAAATATGAATGCAAAGAGAACTCAGTTTGTTTTCTCTTGGTTCTCTTTTTGTTCCACTTAAAGAATTTAATTTTAGATTTTAGATTTAATCTAACCTTATCTAATTATTTAGATAATGTTATTCCTGTGCACAAGGAGAGTTTGGTCTGTGTTAGTGAACATTCACGGCTGTCTCCAACAGCCAGAAATGTATCGCTTCGTGGAGAGTGAAATAGCCAAGTATGTGATGTGGGTGCACATCTGCAATAACATCTTCTCAATGTCCCATAACTCCAAACTGCAACTTATTCAATACAAAATTCTACACAGTGTTCACCTCACCCAATATAAACTACACAAAATGACTCACAGACAACGACACCTGTACACTAGAGATGATTACCTTCATGCCACCTGTCTCTGCCCACCCATTCAAACATTCTGGACAAACATCACACATACACTATCCTCAATCATAGGTCGCAGCATTCCAGCCTCCCCATCTGTATGTCTGCAAGGAGATCTCTCATCAGTTGAACTGCCACTGAAATATGAAAATCCCATACTGGTCGCTCTAACAATCGCTAAAAAGATAATCCTCCTAAACTGGAAAGACAGAAATAACCTCTCAACATCCCAGTGGCACCTACTACTATCTGACTATATCACAACAGAAAGACAAATAGCATTAAAAAACAATCAAATAGATTCATTTCACATATGCTGGACCCCATTTATCAATATCACTTGTCTACCCATGTAACACAAACCAATATACATACATACACACACGGACACATCCTCAACCAGATAACAACCTCCCCCTACTGCCGGTGACACCAGTGCCCAGTGACACCAGTTTCTCTTCTCTCCCATACACACACAATCATACACATAAACACAGGTTCTATAATAGATCTTCCCTAAAACACTAATTTAAATTGCAGTAACTGCATGATGTCACTATCATCATAATTATTATGACTATTTCATCTTTGTTTGTTTTGTTTAATTTTGTTTTGTTTTGTTTTCTATATGTACCATGTCAAGTGCTGTACGTCACCCTGTTGTTGTTTATTCATTGTCTGCCCTTGTTATCCCCGTTTCAATCATTGTTGTATCTGTAAAGTCACTACTGTTTTGTTTTTGCACCAATAAAAAAAAAAGAAAAGAAATAGCCAAGCAATTGATTAGATAAACATCTGAGTATATTGAACCTATTTATCTAAAGTACATGATATATCAAATCAATTATTTGACATACTGTATATCAATACATGATAAACATGAATAGTGTCTTTCCACACGAGATATCTGTTCAAAAGGGATTTCTATCCTTACAAAATGATAGATAGCACATGATTAAAATAAATGGTGTTTTTTTAAACTTAAGTCCTTGGTTAGCACTTATATGGTGGATCGTATTTTAGAGTGAATGAATTTATTTTGTTCAAGATTTCAAATGACATAAGTCTTTGACACAATACTTACACTTCACTTTAGGTATTTTATTTGCCAATGGGGAATCATGGAAAGAAATGAGGCGTTTTGCTCTGACTAACCTGAGAGACTTTGGGATGGGCAAGAAAGCAATTGAGGAGAAAATCATAGAGGAGAGTCAGCACCTGATCAAAGTGTTTGAAAAGCATCAAGGTAACTTGCTTGTATTGCATTGTATTGTGTCCTTATATTGTATTCCATACTCTTTGTTATTATACATATTTAATTTCTGGCCTGTTTCTTGTTTCAGGTAAAGCCTTTAATAATACCCAGCCAGTAAATGATGCTGTCTCCAATATCATCTGCACCATTGTCTATGGCAGCAGATGTGAATACAATGATCCAGAGTTCACAACCATGGTAAACAGAGCCAGTGAGAACATTCAACTTACAGGCTCTCCCTCAATACAGGTACTAGCTACTTGGTCTGTTCTTGATTAGACAATCAATAAGACTATGCTTTGTTTCTGTTTTTTTTTTTTTTTGCCTTCATTTAGATGAAGTGGGAATTCATTTAGGAGAAAATATTTTCTCAGGATTTTATCCAAGTACTGGATACTGTATATTTCAGAGGACGGTGACTTAACCACTCAAATAGCACTCGAACAGAAATATGAAATTAACCCAACCCTTCACATAATAGATAAGCAAAGTATTAGGACAATAATAGGAAAAATTGTCCTAATACGAAAATGATAACAAACCAAACTGCAGAGATTGTATAGAATGATTTTACATATAAACAGCAGATTCTATATATATTATTATATAATATATATTTTATCTATATTTTATTATATACTATTTATAATGTTTTTATAGGTTTTCCACTCTTGGCTATTCCTTGTTTACAGTAAAAAAGTGAAAATTGCAGAGTTTGTTGTTTTGCCAAAGTTGTATTTACAAAACAATGTTCCCTTTGACACGGGCCAGCAGCTCTGCTACCCGTCCCAAGCCCGACGGGACCCGAGACTGTACAGTATGTTGGGTATTGGCCGGGTAGGGCTTATCGACAGTGGATTAGTAAAATGGTCTTTGAACATATTTTCTATCAGAAATAGAGTTTAGGCTACTATTATTATTATTGAGTTGAACAGCACCATAGCTCTCTCTCTGCTTTCTGCTCTCCTGGTGAAAGATGCACAGCAGCGGCTACAGTCACAAAATGGGCATTTGTCATTTTTGTTTTACTATTTTACTTTCTGTTTTGGTGTTTTTGGCTTTAGAATTAGGCTTTTTAGGCTTTGTTGTAGAGGTGTCTTGCAAAGCTGATTGTTTGGTCATTGTATACACTCTTCCAAATTGAAATGGAAGAAGTTCAGAATGCAAGGGGGCTAGTTCAAGGGGCAGAGCTTGGGCTTATATTGAAATGCCTGGGGCTGTGGAGCATTTCCACCAAAACAGAGAGTACGGACCGGACTGCTCTGGAACCATTGGATCAGCAACACTTTGTGAACCCCTGCTGATATATTATGGTTATTTTGTGCAATGAGCTAGTAAAATATTACTAATTGGGGACATCATCTGCCCTTCGTGACATATTTGGGGTGTGGTATATTTGCGCCTTGAGATGCTGCACTTCCCAGACATGAACATCGGTTTCCTCTTGGAAGAAGTCAGTCGGACTCTCCTCTCCATTAAGAAACTGCAGTGCGCCATGGCAGGGAGTGAACTGCTTTTAAAGGGAATGAGAGGAGCTGATTTGATTGGCTCTGATTGACGCCAGCCCCTTCCCACTTACTTATAATGTATTCTTCCTAATCCAACCCCTATCTCAACTGCGCCGCTGGTGCGCCTCCACTGGTCCAGCGCCTCTGGTCATGGTATTACCAAAAATCTGTTGGCCATGCCCAAGTGAGCTTGTGCCAACGCCTGCATCTTGCTTCACGACGATAGGGCCATAGTGTCAAGATAAAAAATACACTAAACACTACAGAAAGTTGTTACATTTGTAGACCATTTTGATAACATTTTTAGTATTCTTATTTGTTTTTTCAACAGCTATACAACAATTTCCCATGGTTGTGCAAATGGGTAGGCAACAGAATGCATCTCAAGAAGAACTTTGCTGCTAATAGAGAACAGATGACCAAGCTGATCAGACCTTTAAAGGAGACCCTGAATACTCAAATATGCAGAGGATTTGTGGACTCTTTTCTGGCCCGCAAGCAGAGTCTAGAGGTATTAAAAGCTATATCACCATATTATATATTATTTAACTGTAATTCTTGCTTACAGTAACATGAATTCCAGAAGCAATACCACTGCATTTCTGTGAAAACTATAACTAGCTGGACAAGTGAATCATTTCTAAAGAACGGCTCTCAAACTACATATACAAATATGTATCTGTTTTCTTGTTAAGGAATCAGGGAATATGAATACCTACTACAACAATGAGAACCTGTTGTCAACTGTTGGCAACCTCTTTGCAGCTGGTACTGATACTACAGGAACTACACTCAGATGGGGTCTATTGCTCATGGCCAAATATCCTCATATGCAAGGTAAGAGGCAATAAATGCCACTGTTTGCCATACATAGGCTTTACCTGGGCAGCCCGGAAATATGTACAATATTGAGTACATATGCATCGGAGCTAAGAGTGTGCGGGGGTATTTTTCTGAATAATTTTTCCAACACTATCATAAATAACGTTACATTTATTGCACAGCCCCAATGACCAGTCTGTGGTAGTAAGTAGTAAGTGGTCCGTCATTAACCACACTGAGTGACCGACAAGTATAAACTTGGCTATTAGTTTATTCACTCTTCAAACTACCACACGAAATGACCGTTCTATCCATTCACGTTCTGTGGGGAGAACTGAAGGCTCAGCTATCCTTTAGTGACATCTAGAGGCAGTGAGAGAGAGAAGCAACTGCAGAACATTTTTGATGATTTTTTTCTGCATGATTAGGTGGCTATACTATTTGTATGTCATGTAGTCCATGTTTCATTATGTGACCCATTTTCTGCAAACATTGGGGAGACTACTGCTTAGCCCATGGGTGACTTCATTATTTGTTGGGGACATCATTTGTTCACTGTTTCTTTGTTTATAAGTAACTTCGTCCTCTGTCATCCTCTCTTTTCCAGACCAGGTTCAGGTGGAGCTGAGCAGCGTGATAGGAAGTCGTCAGGTCCGGGCAGAGGACAGGAAGAACCTGCCCTACACTAATGCCGTCATCCATGAGACTCAGAGGTTGGCGAGTATCCTCCCTATTTCAATTCCTCACAACACCAGCCAAGATGTCACCTTCCAGGGCTATTTCATTGGCAAGGTAAAAATCTGACTGATCAAGACAGCCAACTTCATGCTAATGCAAAATTACATAACTGAACAACAATGTTCTATTTCACACAGGCTTCGCCCTCTAACAGGGCTCTATTGGCTTAGCCACTCATCTAGTCGCCTCAGCGCACTGAAATTTGCAAGGGACACCGGCCAGAGCGGTGATCGCAGTCATCATTTTTCTCTCTGCTCTCTTCCCACACGGGAAGCGCGGCAGAGCAGCAATCAGTTCGGTGGTGCGGTAACCCCCTTCACCCCCGGTCTTTGGGCCGAAATGGGAGGGCTGATGGTCTCAGTATCACCAACCCACTTGATTTCTCCTAGACGACGGCCAGTGTATACGGAGCGTGAGTGGACGAGTTTTCAAAATACTCCGCTCCCCCGCTCATTGGACCGTTCTGCTGACGTCATCGTTGCCTCCCCTCAGAGGCAAGCGGATGTGTGTGAGGACAGTCTTTCTCACACAGCGTTGTCAATGCCGTTTTCCCTCTCTGCCGCCTACTCCGCCTCGAAGCAAATAGCGGACGTCAAAGGGGACTGTGTATTACAGTCTATGGCGAGAACGGCGTCTGCTGATTCTAATGCCGTTTTTGCCACTGAGCAAATAGTGGCGGCATCAGACAACTGCTATGCGAGTGTGGAGGCGGGGCTTCAGATGCCGGCAGGCCATTCATTGGCGGCGGCGAGGGCCGAGGCTGCATACAGAGAATTTCTATCCTCCGCTCCACAGCTGTCTGCTCGCCCTCTGACAGGTTTTTATCAGGAATGGCGAACCCAGTGTGTGTTGACAGAATGGATGGACAAGACGTTATGACTGGGCTATTCACTCCAGTTTCATTGCATACCGCCCCCATTCACAGGTGTGAGAGAGTCGATCATAACTTCTCAGGAAGGCATGAGCGCCCTCTCCAGGAAGATACAGGAACTACTCCAGAAGGGAGCAGTTTCTGTGGTTCCCCAGGAAGATAGAGAGAGAGGTCTCTATTCCGGTTATTTCCTGGTCCCCAAGAAAACCGGAGATATGAGACCTATTCTGGATCTCCGTCCGCTCAACACATGCATCACCCAGAGATCATTTTGCATGCTTACTGTGAAAAAGATGCTTACTTTCATGTCCCAGTGGTGCCAAGACACAGGAAATTCCTGCGTTTTGCCTTTCAGGGGGTAGTGTGGAGTGTGTGGACACGCCGCTGGGGAGAGTGACCTCCTACGTGTCGGTGTTCACAGACGCCTCCCTGACGGGTTGGGGGGGAACCTGCCTGGGGCAGTCAGTTGGTGGTGTGTGGTCTTCAGGGACAAACCAGCACATCAACCTACTAGAGCTGACTGCAGTCATGCTGATCCTACAGCACTTCCTTTCACCATTCAACGGTGGCCTACATCAACAGACAGGGCGGAGTGTGATCCGCACCGTTGTTGAAGGCTGCCGAGAACCTGTGGCGCTGGGCCACAGAGCACCTCCATTCTCTCAAGGCGATGCATATTCCAGGCCTGGAGAACACGGGGGCCGACCTCATGTCGAGGGGCAGGCCCCTGGAGGACGAATGGAGATTACATCCTGACATAGTGGACCAGATTTGGTCCTGATTCGGGAGGGTGGAAGTGGACCTGTTCGCCACCCAGCAGAACGCCCACTGTCCCCTGTGGTTCTCTCTGTTTCCCCGAGACGCTCCCCCATTGGGGGTGGACACGTTCGGACATGCGCCATGGCCAGGAAACCTGCTGTATGCTTTTTCTCCCCTCCATCTCATTCCTCCCCTGCTGGCGAGAGTGAGAGTGGAGAGACGTAACGCCAGCGTAACACGGTGCCGCATAACGGCACCGTGTTACGCGGAGATGAGACAGCTGCTGGTGGCTCCGCCCTGGACAGTTCCCCAGTTTTGGGGGGCATTGTCTCAGGTGAATGGAGCAATAGGTGCGATGCCCAGCCTGGGACAGCCTCTCAGGATTTGGTTCCTGAGAGGGACAGAGGGACTGTCAAAGCAGAAACTCGCCGGCTCTGTGAGGGAATATCACAGGCTGATGTGCTGACGGGTAGGGACCCTCCTGCAGTCATCCGCGCGCACTCAACACAGTGTGGCTGCGTCGACGGCACTGTTCAGGTGTGGAGGAGATCTGCACAGCCCTGTTACAGGGCTCTATTGGCGAGAGGGTAACTCTAGTTCTGTGATCACAGGCGGAGCCCTCTAACAGCTCGCCCTGCTGCTCCACGAGTTGCTGAAGACTTAGTGGATGCTGAATGAGGGGCCGCTCGCCATTTATAGCGCGAGGCCCCATAGAGGGTGTATAGGCTCATCCTGATTGGCTGAGCACGTGCATGCAAATTTCAGTCCACTGAGGCGACTAGATGAGTGGCTAAGCCAATAGAGCCCTGTTAGGGGGCTACACCTTTGATCATAGAATTAGAGTTACAAAACTTAACGCTCCATTGAAGGACCCCAGAAATCTGTGTTTTGAGACAATATTGTGGAGTATCTCTCCACACTCTACCCTCTTTAAAACTTTTAGTATCAATTGTCTTTCTGAAGGGGACCACAGTGTTTCCTCTGTTGGCATCTGTTCTTTGGGATGAGACTGAATGGGAGAGCCCCCACACCTTTAATCCTGCCCATTTCCTGGACAAGGATGGGAAGTTTGTCAAGAGAGATGCCTTCATGCCTTTTTCTGCAGGTTAGTGAGCTCAGGTATCACTTCTTTTCAATGTCAATTTAAATAACATTTGTAGATGACCTGAAGCTATTCCTTGTTCTCTCACAGGTCGTAGGGTTTGTCTCGGAGAGAGTCTGGCCAGGATGGAGCTCTTCCTCTTCTTCACCTCTCTCCTCCAGCACTTTCGTTTTACTCCTCCACCTGGAGTTACAGAAGATGAACTGGATCTGACACCAGCTATAGGCTTCTCCCTCAACCCTTCACCCCACCAACTTTGTGCTGTCAGTCATGTCTAAGGGAAAGGATTTGAACCAGGGCTACTTTCATCTGATTTCCATCAGACAAATCCATTTGACCTTTGTTCAAATGTTCAACCTTTGTGCATTTGAGAAACGCTACTGGACAAAACATGGTAACACCCATTCTGCATCTGCCACATGTTTAGTCAGGAAAACTTCTGTTCTTAAACTAATTAACTGTATTGTTTTATGGCTCACCCTTCCATGTATAATTTGAAGGATATAGTTGTTTGTTAAGATGTTTAAGTTAGAGTCTGGTGGCGCACACCAGCCAATAGGCAACTTAACACAATAGAGAGTATCTTAGTTTTGACCTACTGTATGTTCATTCATTAATGAAACGCTATTAGCTGTTGTGTGTCATCTTGTGGGTTCCAGAAGGATGATTTATATATGTCTTCATTATCATCATCATACTATAAAGCAAGGAATCTCTGTCTGTATGTGTGTCCTTCGTATATCTCGAGAACCGTTGGATCTACTTCACACTTGGCGGGTGTATTGCTGGGGACCCAAGGACGCGCAGTGTCGGATTGGACATGCGACACGTTCAATATTAATAAACTTTGAATAAACAAGCGAACAGCGGTCTGTGCAGCAGTGGGGCTCAAAGCAAGCGACTGGAAGCGCAGTGTCAAGTGTGAAGTTGTTTGAATGAGCGGTTCTCGAGAAAGCTGCAAGCAGCAATAGCAGAGGCCAAGCAATCGGCCTGTTCTAAACAGGCATGTTTTGAATGCACTGCACTAGTTGTTGATAAATCCTGAGAATTTTGAGATGCGTTTGTTTTGCAAATTTTTTTGGACTGATCTGATTTAGCACAAAAAGTAATTCTGTGAAATGGCATATGTCCATCATTTACCATCTCAATGGAAATTGTAAAAATGTGGGAAGAGAATAATAAAAAAAAGAATGCCGCTTGCTGGCCAGTTAAAGTTTCCTGAACTGCATTGTGTTATGCAACAGCACTATGCAGGAACCGGTTTCTTTTGTTGATACTTTTGACTGTTTTTGATGAAACTTCATATATGGGTTAAGCCACTTAGATTAACATATCTAACAAGTTTCACAATGATTGACCAAACTGCGTTCTGGCCAATTACGTAGTTATGGTGCATTCCATTGGAAGTCGGAGGTCGGGAGTTCCGAGTTGGAACTGCCGACCTCCGATCTAAATGCGTTCCAGTGCATCTTCTTGGGAAAACATGGACGCAACAGCCTTTGCCCATTAACGTTAATGGTAGCTATCTGACAGCTCTAGTTACGATAGCAGGCAAGTTCATACAGCAAAGACTTCCTTCTACTAACGAAGCACAAGACAACTGAATTATGTTACAAATGGAAAGTACAACATAGTTACAACAGGTTTTCATAACACAAAAACTACATATCAAGCTTTATTAAGTACAAGTTGATGCTGTGACATCAGCTGTGTTTTTGTCGGACAACTCAGGCGGAAATAATTTTGTCTGACTTTCCGTCTGGGAACTCTGTCTTGAACGACCGTTCCTTTGCACTTTTCCATGTTGGAAGTCGTTTTTCTCTGAGTTCTGAGTGCAATGGAATGCAGCTTAAGACTTTTAAGCTTAAGATTTTTTTAAAATTTAATTTGTCAATAGCAGCCAAATGTTTATGCCATTAGGCTAGTTTATCGTAGGTTTGTGTATCCCAGTCCCCTGAAGCAGTCTGCACAAATAGGACAAAAATTGAAAGAACCTATTGTAAAAAAAACCAACTGTTTTTCATAAAATACAAAATGGCAGAAAATCAAAATGGCTGACATGGAAAGTTACATGGCAAATGTATAGCTCCAGGAAGGATCTGAATGGATTTTCTGGAAAGCCTCCATTCAGCAGGTTCAGAGATTTGTGGTCCCATGTAGCTCAATGGTTACACAGATCATGACAGTAACTCTGCCAGGTGTAGGGGTTTGATTCCAACGTAGGTCATGGTGTTGTACAGTGCTTCAAATGAAGGCATTGTTGAGGAAGAAATGTAAAAGTACCTACTAAGCAACATTCCTATATGTTCACATTTGTAATCTTGGACCCATATTTACACCTGAAGTGCCTGAAACTCAGGAATACTAAATCTGTATTAACATAATCATGAATATTCAACACTATAAAACTGCCACTCTCTCGTCCTGAGTTTTCTTCCAACAACATCTTTTTAATTAAAAGCCCCATTTCATTCACTGTTCAAATGCTCTCTCAGCTCATGAAACAAGTTTTGGACTCTGTAGGTCCCTGTATTCTCCTTATTATTAACAACTCTCTGTCCTCACGCACTGTTCTATCCTGTCTCAAACATGCAGTAGTTAATCCTCTCCTTAAAAAACCCAACCTTGACCCCACAGTTCCAAACAATTTTCAACCTATTTCTAAACTCCCATTTATATCCAAAGTCCTTGAAAAAGTTGTTCTCTCTCAGCTGCTCTCCCATTTGAACCATAATAACATCCTTAACATTTTCCAATCTGGTTTTAGAGCTATGCATAGCACAGAATCTGCCCTGAACAATTGTGGGGTTACATAAATACAATGCTGCCGACAATTTCAACACATTAAGTTGACTGTAGAAGACACATGATGGCGGAGAAAACTAAACTTAAATTTCTGGCTCTGTGATCCTATGATGTGCCACGTGCCATGGCCGACCAATGGTGTAACTTGATCACTCAGTCAGTCAGTCAGTCAGTGAGTGACAGACATTTGCGTTTGTAGGGCTGGCCCCGCTGTTGTGGTCCAGCCAATAATTGTAGCCTAAACTCTATTTCTGATAGAAAATATGTTCAAAGACCATTTTACTAATCCACTGTCGATAAGCCCTACCCGACCAATACCCAACATACTGTACAGTCTCGGGTTCCGTCGGGCTTGGGACGGGTAGCAGAGCTGCTGGCCCGTGTCAAAGGGAACATTGTTTTGTAAATACAAATTTGGCAAAACAATGAACTTTGCAATTTTCATGAGTGGAAAACCTATAAAAACATTATAAATAGTATATAATAAAATATAGATAAAATATATATTATATAATAATTAAATCAGGAGAGACTAGGATGAATGCTCCAATGAAAAACTTTATTCATGACATGAAACAAGATGTAAACTTTGGCATAAGCTCCATGGAGGAACTCCTCCCATTCGTGAAGTTAGGAGTACATCCGCGATAAACGTAGGAATCACGATGTCCCCCTGGGGAGTTCCTCTGGAGCCTGGACATTGGTGGTGATGGGGTGGTGGAGGGACGAAGGTAAGCACAGAGACTGGAATAACAGCAGCATACGGCATAGATCTAAGAGAAGGGTAATAGCATAGAAGGTGACGTGTATATACTCCCGTCATTTAGACGATTGGCTCTTTGAAAAAGAGAGGGAAGTGACGGCTAACTGATTGGTTCTCTGGAAAAAGAGGGAAAGTGTTCACCAATTCTGATTGGGTAAAGTGAAAGCATGAATGAATGATAAGTAGTCTACCTGACTGAAATTGCGTAATACGTCACTTCAGTCAGGAGAGACTAGGATGAATGCTCGAATGAAAAACTTTATTTATGACATAAAACAAGATGTAAACTTTGGCGTAAGCTCCATGGAGGAACTCCTCCCATTCGTGAAGTTAGGAATACATCCGGGATAGATGTAGGAATTAGGATGTCCCCCAAAAATATATTCTAGAGTTAGAATAGTAGAGCCTGCTAAAGACGTAAAGGACGGACAATGAGAGAATGTTGGATTTAAGGCCACCTAAAAATGATGATTGATGATTAAGGGGAGGTGAATTGGAGCTCGCCAAATAAACCTTATGCCGGTAGATCGGCTACGACCAGTAGGCTAGTGCTGTAAGAGGAAAGGTGACTTACAAAATAAGTACTGCTGGTAAATGAGACCAGCTTAGTAATACTGGGTGCTGGTAGATGAAGGTCACTGTAGAAATACAGGGAGCTGGTACATGAAGGCCAGTTTAGAAATACAGGGCGCTGGTAGAAGGACAGCGGAGAAATACAGGGTGCTGGTATGGCGGCCATTTTAAAAATACAGGGTGCTGGTATGGAGGCCAGTTTAGAGATACAGGGTGCAGGTAGATGTAGGCCAGCTTAGAAAGACAGGGTGCTGGTAGATGAAGGCCATCTTAGAAATACAGGATGCTGGTAGATGAAGGCCAGCTTAGAAAGACAGGGTCCTGGTATAGAGGCCAGTTTAGAGATACAGGATGCTGGTAGTTGAAGGCCAGCTTAGAAATACAGGGTGCTGGTAGATGAAGGCCAGTTTAGAGTGCAGATAAATGGAAGCCTGCTTAGATTCGAAACTACTCCAAGAGGCGGCGTAAGAGCGTAAGCAAAGAAGGAAGCATGGAGAGCATTTTTTAAAACCACCACCAATGATATGCACGACTCACTTACCAATCAATTATGGCTGGAGAGATTTTGGACAGACAACATTGCAGAATGATCAAGCAAAACGGATGAAGAATAAGCAGTAGAAGACCACTGCCCCCGTTGAACGGAAGTGGAAAACCCCTTGGATGGAAATACTGATAGATGTAGGACAGTACAACACAAGATATACACCGGTAGATGAAGGCCAGTAAACATGGAATATGTACTGATATTAGGATACAGTCATAGAAAATATAAAATGGAATGCCGCCTTATAAATTAAGGGATTAGACAACCCCCCCAAAGAAGAATAAAAGTTTGAAAATAGAGAGGGACACCAAAAGCAATAACAACTGAGATATTAGCTGATGTTGGGCTACTGACTAAACAGCATTACACAAAGACTTACTGAGAAAATACTGATGTGGGGCAAATAACAGTATTGATATAGGACTAACTTAGTTAAATCAGAATCTCAAGATGACATAACAGTATTAATTCAATGCCAGATGAACTGGGTCTTTAGGTGATGAAAGGCTGGTGATGCAACGGCATTAGTGCTGAATAAACTGGGTCATTAGTTGATGAAAAGCTGAAGACAGATAGTATTAATTCAATCCTGAATGAACCAGATCAATAGCTGAAGACAAAACAGTATTAATTCAATGTTGAGTGAACTGGATCAGTAGCTGAAGGCAAAACAGTATTAAGATTAATTAATCAGTAATCATTAATCAGTATTAAGAGTACAAGCACACATGTAGAATCTAAAAATAAGAAATAAAAATAGTATCAAAAATAAAATAAAACAATAAAAGCAATAAACTACACTGAACAATTGTGGAGTTACATAAATACAATGCTGCCGACAATTTCAACACATTAAGTTGACTGTAGAAGTGGGAAGTATGTGAAAGAAATGGATTAGGCTACTAACATATTTTTTTCTCTCAATAAGAACATACTATTATGATGAATAAATATGAGCAATACAAAAATACAACAGCGAAAAGCAACACAGTTGCTGTTGCTAAGGCGGATGGCTGGAGGAAAAATGCAGATTGTGTAATGCAGTGTAAATGTGTAGGTAAATAGACTTATCACTGCCTGTCACATGCAATAGTAAATTTAATTCACTATTGATAACTATAGCCAACTATTGTAAGCTACCCGCTATTTGATAGAAACCCTCTTTTATAGCCAGATTGGCCAAATGTCCTGGAATTATTATATCTCTAATATAATAAATCCTTATGGAAAGCGAAGGTGTTCTGCCAGTCTCTAAACACCATTGCCCTCCGAAGAGTCCTTCTTACCTTCTTACTTACTTCAATAGAATCCCTTTGTACAGTTATTTTTTCATTTGAATGCAATGATTTTATTCATATCTGCTTTTGTTAATCTTGTTAAAGATTGTTTAAAACGATGACGCCAAGCTGATTGGTGAGAAGGCGGGCTTTTTATTCGTTTCGATCCGGTATCCTGAACATAACCTGCTCCGGAGCAGGTTAGCCGTAGTGTGATGTGAATGAGTCGTGGGACTCTGTTCAGTGACGTAATAAGCATGGACTCACTGATTGATTGAATACAGGTGGGACTGATTGCGAGCGGGGGGAGAGACTCTTAAGCAGGCAAAAGGCTGAGCAGAGGTCGCATTCAGGGGAAGCATCTTGCTGCTGCGGTTCGGCACTCTTTTGGGAGGGAGGGTGTCGTTCGCAGTTGTTTAGGACTGCCGGCGACGAAGACAGGCAGAGTAGGGGGTTAGTTGTTCCTGTATTAGGAGGGGAGGTCTGCTGCCTCCTGTAGAAAGTCAGGGCCGGGACTGTAGAAGAGTGCAGTAGCCGTCACCGCTCCCTGCCTTATTTCCTGCCGTCTGGTGTGACACTGGGGCCCGACCGAATCCTGTCCACGCCGTCCAGCGAAGCCGTTTCCCCGGGGAGTTGGACGGCGTCTCAAGCTTAGACCCCAGGGGAGGGTCTCGCCGAGTGGCGAGTTAAGTTGTTAAAATATTGTGTATGTATATTTGTATGTGTGTGTGTAGGTCGGCCTATTTGTGGTTTTAATAGCGTGGGAAGGGGGAACAGATGAGGGAGGGGCAAGTCCATAGGCGGGACATTCAGATGGTTTCACTTTAAGCCGGTGGTAGTGGTGTATTGCAGTGCCTGTGCTGTGTTGCTTTGGTTGATAACTTGCAGTGCCTCCTGTTGAGAGGGTGTCAGCGTGCCGTGTTCGAGTGGTGTGCCTTAAGCTAGAGTCTAGCCCTGTGTGTAGTGGTTTTTCAACTTAGTGGAAACCTTGACTGTCCTGGTGTGGCTGGTTGCCCCTAGTTGTTTGTGCTCTGTTTGTACTGTATATACTTGCATCTGTGGTTATTCAAGGGCTCTGGCATTAATAGCAGTATTCTGCTAAATAAGGACAAAACCCACATTTATTACAGTAGCATAAGCTGCTATGGCGGCATACTACGGTAAAAAGTAAACCACCTTTGTGACACCGAAAACCATGGATTAAATCTGAAGTTACCTCGCTAACCCCAAATCCTGCTTCGTAGTACAGGCCTGTGGTGTACCTGGTGAGAAGCAGAGAAGCCACCCATTGCAACCTGGTCCCATTATGGCTTTAGTGTGTGATTGAGGTAACCAGTCATTGGTAAATTAATTTTATCAATCCTGAAATTTGTATGTACTTGCTAAGAGGTGGTGGTAACCTGTATTAATTTGTTTTCTAGGCTCCTAACGGTCACTGCTGTTTTGCCTATTTTAATGTATATCTGATGTGTTGCTTAAGTTAGGTCATCTTCTTTAGATTTCTTTAGTTATTTTTTCCTTTGGTTTAAGTGGAGACCCTAATTTCCCTTATACCATTTGGTTGCCTTATTTATTTTATTTGGAAGTTGTTTGGAAAGTATGAAATTTCCTTTGGTAACAAACCAACTGTTTTCCTTTTCTTTGTCTGCTACATTGTTTTGTGTTCCTAGGACCGGCCTGGTTTGGAGGGGATGGCAGTTGTGTCTGTGGGGGTTTTAGTGGTGGTCCTCCTCTCCTCTTCACTGCATGTTTTTCTTGCACTAAACGCCTTCACTTTGTATTTTGCAGTGTCTGTGCATGTGTTTTCTCTGAGCACATGTGGTGTTCCAGACCCAGGTACCCCTATTTTCCCTCTGTGGTCAACTAGCTCCCCCCTCCTGACTCCAGCGCCTCCTAGTGTTCCGGGTAGTACCCTTCCTTTTTGTAAATTAATAGTTTTGTTTTAAATTCTTAATCACTGTTTTTAGACCAGCAATTTTGTAATAAAGTCTTAACTGATTTTTCTTACTCTTTTAGCCTGTTTTTCTGGCCAATCCACTTTTAACAAAACAAAATTAACATTCATTTTGCACTTGTGAATCATGTCTGTTCCTCTTTACAATCAAAGAACATGTGTCATTCGTATCTGAGCTGAGTGAGAAACTATTTCATTGGGCGAAACTCCATAGGTGGCGTTGTCCGCACCTCTTGTAAAAAGGGCACCCTGCTTGTGCTGGTCACATTAGAAAAGAGCCAAACAGAAGTTGACAGCGATCCGCAGGGACAGTTTGGCTATGGGAGGAGGACCATCCACCAGCCAGTCCCTGACATCTATAGAGATGATAGCTGATATGATGGATGCTATATGTTGGATGACAATCATTCAACCACTGCCACATGTGTATGAATAGAAATTGTATCTTTTTTTTTTTTTCTTATATCAAAGTCAAATTGGCCAACATATCATCCACAAAAAGGGTGAGTGAGATTTGAATAGGATCTGTTCATGCGCGCATCGCTTGGTAAAGCCACAGAACACAACTGCGCCATGACTTTTGACCTGGGGGGTATTCCATCAAGGCGGATAAAGGAAAAGCCTGGCTTATTTTGATAAGTCTCGCTAATTTAAGTGAGAGTTCTGTTCTATTACCGTGGCTTATATGATTCCCTGCTCAGTAACCAAGGTAACTTATACTGCAGAACTAGCCTGCTCCGTAGCAGGCTAACTGTCAAGCTCAATTTAGCTGTGTGTCAAAGAATGACAGACGGGCAGAAACAGACTCCCAAAAGACAGTTCCGTTGGGTGTATTTTCGCGCTGGCATCACTTATGTCATGTCCGTGTTCGGAAACACAAGTTCAGACCTTTTTCTCACAATGTGACCAAGCATGAATGTACGTGTTTACTTTAGTTCCAAAGACCGTATTAATAAAAATAAGTCATGAAAATCATGTCCACATGTACCATGTACATGTACCTTTATTTATATAGCACAAGTCATACATCAAATGCAACTCTAAGTGCTGAACATAAAAAGAGTTAAAAAGAACATGAGGTTAGATAAAAAAGACACCTTATTTCATTTCCCACCTGCATTCCACGAAGACCCGCCCTACTCTGCCTCTGATTGGCTAGTAGTAGTAGTCAGCAATGGATGCCACTGGGCAGTGGCATCTTTTTTTTTTTTTTGGTGGCTACAATGGTACATATTTGCAGCTCAACAACTATTTCAACAAATACATTTCACATTTCATTATAGGCTACTTGCCTACTTGCCTTACTACTTTTCACTTGTTGCCACGTTCGTTTCTGGCTATTGAGATGGCTCCTGTTGAGATGTAACAGTGAAGAATGAATATAGGCCAAGGGTTACTAGGTCAGAGGGGCTTCACACACCTCACCGAATTAGGCTAATTAACAGTAAATGCATTGTAGTTATGTCGGTTCTCCTAAGTAAGCCTACACCGTTATTTTAAACATACTTACGCATTTAGCCAGCTCCCTCGCTTTGTTGATTGCGGCAGTATTGCCCTTTTTGGTGATTACCCCTTTATATTCCTCGTATAATTCTATATAACTCGCATGATTCCAGCCGCTGAGAAGAAGAAGCTCTCGTTTTCTCTTCTTTTTGCGACATAGTATCGTCTTTTCGACAATCGACTCTGGGCTGCTTATGTACTCCGTGCGCGCACACAATGCAAGATTATTCAAGCCTGGTTAGAGTTAACGTTGACTAGACACGGCGGGATTGTGTTAGTGGAACGGCTTGAGCCTTAAGTGAGAGTCAACGTTAATTCAAGCCGGGCTTTTTCAAGTAAGTGCGGCTTTCATTAGCTGCGTTGATGGAATACCCCCCTGGTCTGAGCAGCTGGTGCAAACACAACTCTGATATCTTTGACACCAAAATTGTACTGAGCTTAATCGTTATTGACACAGTCCCTACTGTGCCTCTTCTCTCACTTAGGAATTGGTAAAATGCACGGTGAGTCACCAAAATGACAAACAGGCGCAGGCAAGAAAAAAACCTGTCTGCACACAACGACAATGCCAAATCACCAGCCCATCTCCCTGCTTGATATCGGTAGTGCAGTGTTGCAAGTTAATCTTTGACTTTAAGTTTATTCATAAATGTAAATTTATATCCTTAGTAAACTGTTAAAAGACCTTTTTTTTTTACTAGTGAACAATTAAATAATATGAACTAATGTTAAATGATTAATTTGAGGCCAGGTCTAGAAGTGGGCAGAAGTGGGCATCGCCCACCCAAATTTTAGCTCTGCCCACTCAGTGGTTGGTTGTGTTCTGTGTTTTGAAACCAATCATGTTTAGTTAGTTTACATAATAGCCCTGTAGTGTTTTGCTTGTGCTGTAGGGGCATCAGCAATTTCAAATTGTCCAGATTTATGATTGGTTGGTTGGACAGAATAAAAATCAGAGACAACTCTAGTCTGTTGTCTCTTCAACAGTGCAGTTGTCACAGCCAGAAATTAGCTCGTAGCAAAAACAACTGAGCTCTGATTGCCCCCGCAATCGGAGCAGTCTAGAACTGGGCCTGGATAAATTCAACACTTATTAAGGATGGCTAACAAAGTGTTACCAGAGTTACTCTCCTCAGCACTCATTACTGCTTCAAATAAATACTGTGATGCACAATGTCTTTTAAACATCTCTTTTACAGTACATCCCTAATGCCCTAATTCACATTAAATGTGACGGGAAACTAGGATTAGGCTACATCACTTGACTATGGAATATTTTTCTAATACAAAAGATTATGTATTTAATCACATATAATGTATGCTATAGAATAATTACATTAAAATCCCTGTACAACCTTTATGTACCTTGCAGAGTGTGAGGTGGAGTCTCTTGAGATCCAGCTGCAACAGGTTACCAAGCAGGGGAAGAGGTTTGGGTCCTGGAGTCTCCTTCCCCTTTTCCTGGGAGCTGAAGCTGGAGGAGAAGAGGTAGAGGACCAGCAGGAACACAGCAGCCCCCAACAGGGAGACTGAACTGGAGGACTGGAGAAGAAGATCCAATATGCCCATAACTTTAACAAACTGTATACTTATGTTACCAGTGAACTAACAAAATAAGAAACCTGCCTGTTCCCTTTTGCTGTGTGGTCACTTTCGGTACAGACACACACCTTTCGTAGCTGCCAGCAGAGATTACGGTACAGCGCAAAGGAAAGGACTAACCCATAAACAATTATGGAAAAATTAAATATTTGTAAATCATTGCCTTCTTTGTAAACTCCTTAGACTTCCTTTCCAGCTGTCATAGCTTTATATTTACAATTTAAGATTGCACCCTCATTATCTTAGATGGCATACTGACGTTGAACTTTGGTAGTACCTTGAAAAAATAAAACAAAAGACAGACTCGTTTTTTATATATTGTCTGTCTCCCACCTTTTTTCACCTATTTACAATTATTGGTAAACATACAATTTTCTTTGTTCCATCTGCATACGTTTCTTCCAACCGGATTTCGGTGTTACACTTAAACATAAACCATAAACATTGTCAGAATCTGCTTAATTCACATTCATAAATGTGCTAGAAGTGTGATTTTGAGTTGTTTCGCCATACAATGGCAGTGAATGGAGAAAGAAAAAACCTCAATTCTCCTATTGCCTCTACCGGAGTACTGGGGCAACAGATAACAGAGAATTATTTGGGGATTTTGGGGTTATATCATGGCCAGGAAGATACACAACCCAAAGTACCAACATTTTGATGTGTGATTTACTAGTAATCACTTCAACTTGAAATCTGTACAGAGGTCAGACACCTAAGTGAGGTTACGTTTTGTCTGGACGGGTTAACCATGATCCTGTAACACTCGGATTTTCTGTTGTGTTAGTTGCTTTAAAAAGTTAAACTATGACATGCAGGCAGTGTTCCATTAACATAAATGATTAAACACAGTGAAACGAAAAAAGGGAGGAGTCAAGCAGATAGTTTGAATGCAAGGGTTTGTTTAAGCAGTCTTTCATCTTTTACGTAGACCTGAAATACCTAAAACACTTGATGGTGTATCTATAAATGTGGGAAAATGGTAAATCTACACATTTACCAGCAAAGGAACTCATAGCTAGTAAATATACAAGGAGTTCTAAATGGACATAGTTACCAGTGAATCATTTACTATTGTATAAATTGACCAGATTTTTCAAATCCAGGTGTCGTTTGCAAATCCAGAGACATCCCCCATGTGAAATAAGAAAAGAGAGGCCAATAAGAAACGAGAGGGTATAACGGGCAATCCGAGGACATTTCTGGGGAAAGTGCCAGCTGGAGACAAAGCACTATCCGAGAACTTGTCTGGTCATCCTACCATGGTAAATCTAGTAAACTATAACTGGTAGCCGAGGACAACAAGGATTTCTATACTTTGTTAGACATAAATGTCATAAAATGGCCAAAATAGATAAATAAATTAATCTCTGCTGCCAAGGTCACATTTAAAATCCAATAACAAACATGGCGGAGGACCTCCAGTTTACACATGGTGGCGGAAGCTCTCCTGTAGCTCCACAAGAGTGACACATTTTATATGAATAGCAAACAACTAATAATCAAGCTAATAATCTCTGGGAGCATGTCTTCCAACCACGCTGTCAGTATTTGTGATGTTCTTTCAATTCAGTTCTATTGGCAAATGATTTGGCTTGCTCAAAGAATCATTCAAATAAACGATTGATTTGTGAATCGACCCAGCATTACGACTCTGGTTGCCTTCTATGATGGGCTGCTAGACCTGATTGTGTGGCATGTTGAAATCCTCTGATTTATATTTATCTCTGCTTCAGCAGACACCACTATTGAACACCACATTATTTCCATACGTTTACTTGGGGAAGGCAGTTAGTCTTAGAATTTAGAACGCAGGCAGGTGCCGTGAGCTCGCGCTGGTCCTTCAGTTGGCGATTATCAGCAGAAACAACTGTATATACCAGCCGTGCCAGCCGACTCATTTTGCATTTATAATTATTTTGCAGGTGAGTCAAGTGCCACCGAGCACTTAAATGCGTCCACTATAATGTGTGTGAGCTAGCGGAGCTATTGTTTCTGTTCTTGGTTGTCCGTGTATTTTTGGGGTAATCTACTTTGATAACTAACGTTAGTTCGCTACCGCGACTATAACGGTCATTTGAACCATTTTACAATATTTACAGTTACCTGTTAGGTTGTGATAACTCACATACATGTGTTGTTTGTTTGGGAGTGTGTATGTTATATTGTAGATGTTTTACCTTGAAGGGGAGCCGGAATGTGGGTGTGTTTTGACTTGCGGTGGCTAGCGGTAACATCAGCTGTAGTAGTAGCGTTTACAGTCGCCATGGCAACGGCGCACCAAGGCAGATGCCAGTTGTAAATATAGTTTAATCAGTTTTGTGAATGAAAGTGTAGAAATACATTACTTATGATTTGTAGAAAGGTTAGTACATTACAGAATGCTTGGAATAGATAGTAGTGTGATTAAGAATTATTAATCTAATGTAGCTTAATTATAATTTTCTATTGATGTTGATTATTTTGACCATTATTTTGTATTAGTAATCACAATGATTTGTACAGTATTTGTTTGTCAGTTGGCGATTATCAGCAGAAACAACTGTATGTACCAGCCGTGCCAGCCGACTCATTTTGCATTTATAATTATTTTGCAGAATAAACACCATTTACAAAATATGCCACTCTGAGTCCAGTTTTGAGGTTCATGAGTGCAACAGTATTTCAGTATTTGTGATGTTCTTTCAATTCAGTTCTATTGGCAAATGATTTGGCTTGCTCAAAGAATCATTCAAATAAACGATTGATTTGTGAATCGACCCAGCATTACGACTCTGGTTGCCTTCTATGATGGGCTGCTAGACCTGATTGCACTGGCTCAAAAATTAACTGTAGGCTAATATACTTTTTTGTTGTTCAGTTTATTTCTGTTGGGTGAGGCAGGTGGTATGAAAACAAGTCTTTCAAGTCATTTAGCTTCCAAAGTCCAAAATAAGTTACGAGTTATAGGTGTTCAAGTCAAGGGCAAGTTAAACTCTTTAGTCTAGGGACAGCAAAGTCAGGTAGGTCAGTCAGTCAGTCATCCGACACTTCCTTAAACCAATGACAAGGAACTTGGAACCTGTGTACAGTACGTTTATATAGTGTAGTATTCACTATATACACATATTGTACACTGTGACACAAGCCAGGGAGATGGAAGCTCCAAACAGGCCTTTCGGTGACAGTGGGGCACCCAGGAGATTCTCCTTATGCTTACGCTAGCTTGTAGAGTATAAGCTCACTCTACTCAGGTAATAAAAAAGAGCAAATAATGAATCTAACTGTGATTGACACCTGTCAATCAAAAATGTGTTGTTTGATTGTTGTAATCTGCATTTAAAGTAACATCGAGGACCTGGAATGTTCAGAGGGGAATATACATATTTTACCATTCTCCAAAACTAATATAGAAAAATGTCAGCTGTGGATTCAGCTTTGCAGACAGTGTTGGGCAAGTTACTTGGAAAATGTAATCAATTACTCTTTACTTATTACTCCTTTAAAAAGTAATCACATTACTGCTAATTACTAATTACTGCTCCTGTAGAGTAATAACTCTACAAGAGCAGTAATTAGTTACATGACTTGTTACATTACTTTTTGTTACCATTCATTATATCTCCACTGACCTATTGAGCTAGGCCTACTGTTCAGAAGTGAAAAACAATTGTATCTCATAAGGAGAGGCTTCTCAAACCTGTTTTGTTGTCAGGAGGCCTCCACTGCCAACGACGAATGCGCTCCAACTAAACAACAGAAGCTGGAAAAACCTTACCCAATGTCAGACAGTGTGTTTCTTCTGGGGGTGAGCACCAAACTTCCTAAACTGAACAGCCACCCCTTACAGAAAAACCACATGAATTTCACATGTGCAAAATCACAAGTGATCACATGTGATTTTCCACATGTGAAACATCTTGTGACATCTTGGCTGGTTTTGTGAGGAAGGGACATGGGGACAATGTTGGCCTCATTGGCTCATGGATGACAGCATCAGAGTCTCATGGATGACAGCATCAGTGTAGGGCAGGTTCTTCCTGTCCTCGACCAGGATCTGACGACTTCCTATCACCCTGCTCAGCTCCTCCTGGACCTGGCCAGCATGAAATGTAGGAAATTGACAAAGTTGTGAAAACCTGAGGCTAAACAGTTATTGTGGTGATCTTTGCTCCCTGTTGACTAACTTGGTTCATGTTTAGGTCAGATGGCATTTCAGTTTAAGTGACATAGTGCAAGCTATAAAACTGGTTCAATAAACGTATTTTTTTTTTTACCAGTGTTTAATGTCGTCATTGTCTCTGTGTTATGTGTATCTAGGTAAAAGGTACACCTGAGATTATGTGTTTATGTACATAAGCTGTGTACTGTATGTCTGCAGCTCTTTACCCTGTATATTTGGATACTTGGCCATAAGCAGAAGTCCCCATCGCAGTGTAGTTCCTGTTGTATCAGTACCAGATTGCTAACTGTTGTCAAAAAGTTTTCTTTGTGGTAGTGAGTGTTCATATTCCCAGATTCCTCGACATAAAAATGTATCAGTACAGTTACTAAAATCGAATGCGAAATGCAAATCCTTCATCTATTAAATTACAGAGAGATTTGAGGTCCTGCGAAGCTCAATGGGTAGAGAAAACATGGCACTAAAACTATGAATGAATATGAAGAATAAGTTCTTATATGCGTAATAGTCACTGTGCCCTGATTGGTGGGCAATTAAAGGCCTATTTCACTGCTGTGAATATGATGATTTATTAAAACTAGGTCACCCATGTAGCAGAAATGTGCAATTATTTTTGAAATTGGAGCCCTATGACCAGAGAAAACTGAGAAAATGGCTGTAGATTCCCCATATCGCTCTTAACGGGGAATCCTACAACAACCAGAATGCATTGCGCGCGTCACTGACTCTGACGGTGCGTTCACGGACAGTGTAGCACCAAAGACAAAGTTAGCAGAGACAAAGCAGCATTATATCTCTTTACTGAGGCTTATTTTCATTTACAAAACATTTTTCCTCATCAAGTCTGGATAAATCGCACCCGTTTTCAAAGGATCATAAAACAAACCAGTGCACTGGAGTCAGTTACGTTATGTGGATCAACTCACCGAGTGCTGAACGCTGGATGGAGCCGCAAGTTACAGGTAAAGTTAACACAGTCGCTGTTCGCTGTTGTTCTGTATTCAGAGTTGGCAAAGTCTGATATAATATTCTATCAGAAAAAAAAGTCAGGTTCACCAAAGCACCGTGAAGTTTGTTGCAGCGTGGAGTTTTCTGTCTGTCGCCCTGACGATCGTCACCGGGCGTTCACAGGTGTTCAGCCCCCGGTGCAGAGCGTCTCTCTCGGCTGACGCTGTTCCAGCTCCCGTGGTCGCCCACTCCTTCACACTCTGTTTTGTCTGATTCCACAGCACTATATTCGGCCTCATAAGTTGTAATAGTGGCGCCACATCTCCGCTCTGACATTAATAGCTAATTGTTTTTTTGTTAGATTCAGCTCTTCTGGATGAATCACGGAGAAATTTAGCAGCTTAGCTTAGCTTAGCTTAGCTGCGGCTGAAACGTCGCTCCGGTGGTCGCTTCCTCTTCCAGACTCTGTTGTGTCTGATTCAACAGCGCGATATTCGGCCTCGTATCATGAAACTAGTTTTCTTCCAAATATACTGATATTTTAAAGTATTTAGTAGTATGATATTTTAGTGTCTGCTTTTCCCTATCGCTAGCGTAGCATGGGACGGGAGTATTTTGGGAGACCCACATTTTACCGTCCTTGAAGGCACCACTACAGAAAATGTGTAAACGTAGTTTGTAGTCTAAGGCCAATCTCCAAAGTCCGCCGGATGACGCGTTTTGCGTCACCCGGCGGACTTTTGCCAGCAAATGAGCGGGGAGCACTGGGTGCAGGCAATATGGAGGGAAGTTAAACATTGTTCATTTGCATATACTACCCATATTGTAATAATACAATGCTGGTTGAAAATCAGCAAAGTTTCCCTTTAATTCTCCCTTATTCTTCAAGCTAACCAGAAGTGATCTGAAAGAAGAACAAAATTTTTATCTTGAGACATTTCAAGTTCAAGTTCAATTTATTTATATAGCACACTTAAAAACAACACTTGTTGGGGCTGCACAAATCTTGACAGAGCAGATCAAAGGAGCAACAAAACTAGCAAAAACAAACATCAACATAGCAAAGGGACACAAATAAAAATAAAATAAGAAAAACACCTACAACAAGTTTCAAATAGAATCAAAGGCTAAAGAGTAGAGATGGATTTTGAGTGGGGGCAACTCTGATGCTATGGGGGAGGCTGTTCCAGAGTCTAGGGGCTGCAATCATAAAAGCATGATCACCCTTACACTTTAGCCTGGACCGTGGAATAGCCAGTAGCTTTTGGCCAAATGACCCGAGAAACCTGCAGGACACTTGGGGGTGCAGGAGATCAGGGATATATGAGGGGGCTAGCCCATTAAGGGCCTTGAAAACAAACAGTAAAACCTTAAACTCAATTCGCTGTTGTACTGGAAGCCAGTGAAGAGAGGCCAGGACAGGGGAAATATGTTCTCTCTTTCTGGTGCCAGTAAGAAGCCTTGCAGCAGCATTTTGGACCAGCTGCAGACGGGACAGAGAGGACTGACTGATACCTGAATATAGAGTGTTGCAATAATCGAGATGGCGGGAAATAAAAGCGTGAATAACTTTCTCCAGGTCATGAAATGAGAAGAAGGGCTTGATTTTGGCTATTGTTCTGAGATGGCAGAAACTGGATCTAACTACTGAGTTTATTTGTTTTTCAAAGGCAAGGTCTGAATCAAAAAATACCCCAAGATTCTTGGCAAACGGTTTAACATAAACAGACAGCTGGTTAAGTTTGTTGATTATGGTTGTGATAGAGGCTGAAGGACCAAATATAACTAATTCTGACTTACTCTCGTTACGTTGTAGGAAGTTACTTTCCATCAAAATTTTGATCCCTGAGGTTGTTTAAGGAGCTTTGATCATTGGGTTTTAGAGGGAGGTATATCTGGGTATCATCAGCATAACAATGGAAGGATATAAATATTGTGCTTGTGAATGATTTGACCAAGGGGAAGCATGTATAGAGTAGAGCCCTGCACGGGCCTCAAATTTAGGCCCTAGCCCGGCCCGGGCCCTAGACATTCAGGCCCGAGTCCAGCCCGGGCCCTAAGGCTTATGAGAATTCTCAGCCCGAGCCCGAATTTTTTTTTTGTTGTTTTTTTGTTTTTTACATAAAAACCTAATGTGTTTGATCAATATCGAATAGCTTATTGAATCAACACCATACAAAACACCATACAAAACACTTCCAAAGCATTACCAGTATTAAATGTGTCAGTTCAAACGTTTATCAGAAAAAGGTTGAGCTTTTTAACAGGATCGGAGCCACAGCTCTGGAGATACGCATGACTTCTATTTTTGACGGACTACTACACGTCCGTTTGTTCCGTATTTTAGCCATATAAATGTATATGAATAATA
This sequence comes from Centroberyx affinis, assembly GCF_046629955.1. NCBI lineage: Eukaryota > Metazoa > Chordata > Actinopteri > Beryciformes > Berycidae > Centroberyx > Centroberyx affinis. Next base: position 88,414 of record NW_027279361.1, read on the forward strand.
GTTTGCTTATTGTAGTTATTTATCACCATGTCAGTTAGGAAAATAGAGGATACATGAATCAATGTCGCTTAAATATATGTTGGAGATGAAGTTATCCATGGGGAGAGCCGCTGAGAAGCTTCTATTTGGCAACAGTACATCTACACTCATAAAAAGGGACATAAGTACTCTTCTATGATACATTAATGTTCCTCACAGTACAACGTGAGTTGTTTATAGAACAATAAGCAAAACTGGTGACTTACCCATAGGTAAAATAATAGATACAGGCAGAGCACAGGCGGAACGGAGCTGCTCCGTTACGCAAACAGAACGCATGCTGTGTACGATCAAAAGCTTCACCAAAGAACATGGCTAGAGTTGATTTCAAGTCCCAAGCTCAAAAAAAAAAAAGAAAGCCTGAGTTAGTGATGTGAAAATCGGCCCGAAGCCCGGCCCGAATCTATCATAGCCTCGGGCCCCGTCGGGCTCGGGCCAGAATGCAGGGCTCTAGTATAGAGAGAAGAGGATAGGACCTAGAATGGAGCCTTGAGTGACCCCACAGGAGATGCTGGCTGAGGTGGATGATAAAGTGCCCTGATTTACTGAAAAAGTTCTGTTCTGTTTGTGAGGTATGAAGTAAACCAGTCAAGGAAAGGGGGTTGTAGCCAATTCAATTCCCTTTCTGAAGGGGACCACAGGGTTTCCTCTGTTGGCATCTGTTCTTTGGGATGAGACTACATGGGAGAGCCCCCACACCTTTAATCCCGCCTGTTGGATCCAATATGGGTGCTTTTTGGTTTGTTTTTATGTGGGTATTAGTATGCCATGCCACAAGGGGGCAGTAACATGTGGGTGATGGGTCACGTCACACAATCAAGTGATAAATATACACAGGTGTGTAGCCTCAGTGTGTTTGGACCGCGGGGGAGATGTAATGGTTCTTACCGCAAAATAGACTAACACAATTAAGTGACACAAAAACAGTATTCTAAATATTACACAAGTACTAACACCGCTAAGAAAACTACATTCTGCAATCTACAACGGCAGAAGAAGCAAGCGACAAAAGACTAACTAAAGGTATGCGCGTAAAGAACACATTTTAGCGTTTCATTCACCACCGTGGCTATCGGTATTGGGCCAATTAGTCACTACACCACCCATTTCCTGGACAAGGATGGGAAGTTTGTCAAGAGAGATGCCTTCATGCCTTTTTCTGCAGGTTAGCGAGTTCAGGTATCACTTCTTTTCTATATCAATTTAAATAACATTTGCAGTTGACCTGAAACTATTCCTTATTCTCTATCAGGTCGCAGGGTTTGTCTCAGAGAGAGTCTGGCCAAGATGGAGCTCTTCCTCTTCTTCACCTCTCTCCTCCAGCGCTTTCGTTTCACTCTTCCACCTGGAGTTGCAGAGGATGAACTGGATCTGACACAAGCTGGGCTTCAGCCTCATCCCTTCACTCCACCAACTTTGTGCTGTCAGTCATGTCTAAGGGAAAGGATTTGAACCAGAGCAGCTTTCGTCTGATTTCCATCAGTGTCCCTACTTAAAAAGGGTCCACAGAGCAGGCATGTGTTTTATGATCTGCCTCTCCAAGACTTTTACCATGTCAGTGGTAGGGAGATTGAGAGTAGCCTCTAAATGGTTGTTGTAGTTTGAGGGGAGTACACTGACAAATTCCACAAATTCTATAAATTACCTTACACAGGCCAGAGGCTCTTGTTCTGGCCAATCCATTCTACTGTAGAACAATTTAATTATTAGAATACCTGTGTGACCCTGATTTTAGCTATACATATTGTATGGTGTTAAGGTAATTGGAAATATATGGATGTATATTTCCCCAAAAACAAATTAGCAGGAGTAGCAGGATTGTAACCCATGTTTCACAAAAGTTATGACTATGAATGAATATTTACGCCTTCAATTCTCATTTTGCATCTCCATTTATACGTATTAAGATTTATTTATTTTTTACTTTAAGACATTTGACTGTTTGTATCCCCACTCGTAAAACATGATTTGTACGTAGACGCAATGTTTTCCTGATTCTGACCCGATAGTAATGAGTATTTATGTGGTTTCCAACTTGACATTTTCAAAATAAAAGTTCTGGTTTAACTATGGCACTTGCTACTACTAGGCTACTATACCAGTAGATGACAGTATAACTATTTGTATCACTATTCTTCATTATCATTATTATTATTATTATTGTTGTTGTTTTTATTGTTGTTTTTGTACTCGCTATATTGGTTTTCTTGATAGGAAGGATTGGGTTTAAGCGAGGCTGATTGTATGTAGCACACATACAGTACATTAACTAAATATTAAATGTCTTACCTCGAAATAGGACTAAAATCATATTTTTATCTGGGATGAGGTAAAACTATAATCTGCTGGTCCTAACCCTGTATCAAATTATTGCCCAATAAATACATAATCTTTTCATAAACGTTTACATGAATTAGTTTTGATGAAAAATAAACATGGGCTATATTCTTAATTGCACTGTGTAGCCTATTTTTATATGGCAATATTTTTCATATCTGGAGAGTAAAACTCATGGTCTGCTGTTTTTTATATAGGCAAACAGGCTGTAGCCATGGATGAATGAATTATTACTCAATATTTTCTTTTTTGGAAACTTTTTGATTAAGTGTTGCTATAGGCCTTAAACCATGTTGCTTAATGAGAGACCACTCAATCATCACTGGAAAAACTGAGGCAAAAATTTGAACTCCACTATTTCCTCAAATAGACCCCACTCAGCTTTAACTCCACCTACACCCTGGATGAACAGAGCTGAAAGGGATTCCTTCATGCCTGAATGTGCAGGTGCATGTACTCGCTCTGTGTGCAGCATGTTACCACTGCGCTGAGAATTGCAATGAACAGACTCATGCTATTGCTTTCTTCTCACAAGTCACAGGATGTGTCTGGTCAGGATGAAGCTCTTCCTCTTCCTCAGCTCCCTCCTGCAGCGCTTACATTTTATTCCTCCAACTGGGGCAACAGGAGGAATTAGACCAACCAACCAATCAACCCTTCACCCCATCATCCACTTTCACTTATACAATAAACTGATCTTCAGCTTATAGCGGTGTAGGCAACTTTATATCACTAATACTGAAAAAAATCTTGGTCAAGTATAATGTTATTGCACATAGACAAAATGCATTTTGTCTGTGTTACTGTAGCTAACTTCTCAAAGTTAGCCTCTCAGACTCAAATCCTTATCAAAATTTAATCTTCATATTAAAAAGATAGGAAATTGCTTTGGAAAATAAACATCAGTTTATTCAAGTGGATTCAGTTAGATATAGAGGTATGAAACCTAGCAGGTTGTAAAGCCAATCCTAGTGATACAAAATAAATAGAAAACAAAAAAGTGTGTTCTGCACATTATTCATTTACCATTTTCTCTATTTGAGGAAACTTTATCACTGTGGTTAGGATAAATCACAATCAAACATTGTTACTATGGCATTTTTACTCATTTTAATCTATTGCTGTTTGTGTTCAGTTAAACATATTAATTTTGTAAATCAATGATTTAATGTAAAAAAAAATGCTACAATATATGTTAATTGTAAAAAGAAAGCATGTCTCAAACAACTATACCAAAGTGAGTCATTACAAAAGCACATCAAAGCCCTTTTGGTCCCAAGACGGCTTAGACACCAAGGCATGTGTGGAATTTGAAGCACCCTAAGGTCCTTCCACTTTGATAATATTGACCTGATGATCCTGTGGAGAGTGGCTAGAGTTCATCACTGGCTGGGTGGAGACACTGCAGTCCTGGATAGTCCCTGCTGAACAGCTGCTAGTGAAATCAGGAGCTTTACTCTCTGACCCTCTGAATGGCTGAGAATGTGACTGGGTATATGTAGGGACATAGGACTGTGTGTAGGATGGCATGAGTGTTTGACTGTGTTGCTGTGTGTATGCTGTTGCATAAGGCTGTGTTTGAGGGGGAGTGTGAGTAAGTGGGAGGCTCTCAGCATTGCTACATGGTGGGAACCCATTCATGCTTGTAGGGCTTAGTCCTGGCAGTTTGAAGGCCTCTACAGACTCCAGACCCTCTATAACGCTGTAGCTGGGCTGGGTTTGGCTGCACTGAGTGTATGTGCCTTGACTGTAGTTGAAGGTGTCTTGGCTGAAGGTGGTAGATGCAGAGGCAGTCGGCAAAGATGAAGGAGATGGGGTTTTGTTGTGCTGCTGTTGAAGACTGCTACAAGGGCCCATTCTGGAGGCTAGGCTCTGTAGAGTACTGAGGATCTGCCTCTGAACGTGTGTCTGCTGCACCTGCTCTCTCTCCAGACGGCACTGCTGCTCCACTAGCATCTTCACTGCCAGGCCCAGGCTGCGCACCTCAGAGCCCAGGGTCTGAATCTGATCCTGCAGCCCACCTCTCCCTCCTGCGTCTTGGACTGCCTGCTGGGGGCTGGGGTTCCCCTCTCTCCGAGTAGTGCCCTGGACCCCAGGGGTCTGGAGGCGGATGACGGCACCCCCAGGAGCCGAGGATGTTAGAGGTGCTGGTGCCCGGTTAGGAAGACGAATGCCAACCCGAGGAGGGGGATGAAGAGAGCGGATCGACAAGCCTGGTCTCTGACTGAGAAAACGTCTGGGGGCACTCACTCCTCCTGGCTGTCCCTCCAAAATTGTCTGCACAGCATAGAAATTAAGAAGAAATTGGTGGAAAAGCATAACTAACAACCTTATAACCATAAAACTATGAATAAAAACTGGGTCTCAAATAGTTTCTGGATCTCTAACACTAGCCGGAGAGTGTTGTTTGTATGAGAAATTCATTATGTGAACATAACCCTAGTCTATTGCTTGGGTCGCTATAAAGCAGTACTTACATGACAGAGTATTCTTTTATTTATTTGTGTAGCTTTGGTAGTTTTTATTATGTTTATATCTGAATTGCATTTATTATTTGCATTTATTTGTATTATTTGCACTATCTCTATTGTCTCTATTGTTGTCTATTATGTTCACTACCTTTATTCTATGTTAGTAGCTATTTCCTTTATTTCTCTATTACCTGTACTTGACATACTTTACTTCTTTGGTATTGTCCATCAATTGCTGCTGTGGCACCTGAATTTCCCCAAGGGGATCAATAAAGTGCTATCTTATCTTATCATATCTTAATGCTTTGTTTGCAAATACAGTATGATGATGACCAGTATGTTCTGTATGGGTACCGTGGAAAAGAAATCATTGCTTGTCACTAATAAAGGCCTGGTGCTATACGTTTTATGGTATTTGAGGTTTGCTATCTTCTCACCTTTTCAGTGGTCAGATCGTAAGTTTCAGGCTGTTGTGGCATTGCACTTCTCAAATCAGCACCTTGGACACTAGAGTGATCTCTCCTCAACAATGACGCCATCTGATGGAATGACTGGTTAAAAAGAAAGCAAAGTAAAGAAAGATAATGTCATGCTTGCGATACATATTTGACATAATGAACAGCTTTTCCTTGTTGTGATATGCCATAATTACAAACCTAATATTTTGGTGTGTAACACATGGGAGAAAGAAAATGTAGGCAGCTACCTTTGCTCTGTGGGACAGAGCTTTATCCAAAAGCCTCCTGCGAGCTGCCAAGATTGGATTGGTAGCTGGAGAAGGTGTGACTCTCCTCCTCATTAACGCTCCTGATGCTGTCACTGTGGTTGACCCAACTCCTACCCCTGTCGCAGAGGACTGCAAGGCCCTTTGTTGGCTGTTCTGGGCAAGAGAGGTGACGCTAACAATCTGGATGTCATTCTCTTCCTTATTTCCCTCATGTTGCTGCTCTGCCCTGCTACCTCCACTGATCTCTCTAGACCCAGGTGGCTTTGCACTAGTCTCTGGATGTGCGTCTGTCTGCTTGGCAAATTCTGCTCCTGCAGCGAAGCCAGCATGGTGAGACGCCTCCCGCAGCAGGTTTTGGAGATGAATGTTACTCCAGCCATCTCGTCTTGCTGCAAGGCTTCCCCCAGCTCTAGCTTGCACCTGTGTTGGGGATGTGCTGCTTCCAGCCTCCTCGGGTCTGACCCTGCCTGGAGGTCTCCCCTGGAACTCCCTCAAGAACAGGTAGATGGCTTGGGCAGACACCTTGATGTTCTCCAGCTCCAGCACAGCCTTGATCTTACGGAAACTAAGACCAGCCTTCCGCAGCTCCACTACTTTGCGCTTGGCGGCATCATCCAGCCTGCCCATGGTCTCTCACTCCGGAGGAACCGCGTCAGGATGGCTGACCTGTTGTTCCCTATAAAGAGAGCCGATTTAGAAGGAACTGTAACACCTGACGAATGACGAATACTGAGAATTTGATCCAAACAATGCGGATCGAGTGATGCTGTTTGTGTTGCTGCTGTAGCCAAACTGTAATGTGGCCTAAAATCAGTAAACGTGGTCATCTAGCTAAATAATTGTAACTAGTTAAGGTTAGCTTAGCTAGCTAACGATAACAGCTAGCAGTAACGCCAGGTAGTCGCACTTTCACTTTATAGTACTTACCTTGCGAAGCCTTGTCGAGAAGAGGCAACAAGGATTGGATGTTTTCCTGTCCCTTTAAATCATCCCATGTGCCATCTAGGTTTTCGTAATTGCATACAATATAACTTAATGGGGTAAGCTCACATATTTTCAACGAAAACCAACATATATAAACAAATGAGTTATAAGTGGCGCTCAGCTGTAAACGCAATTTCCTTCTCCGCGTCATCACTCAGCGACATCCCTCCAGGCTGCTGCTGCTGCGAGTGGTGGAAGCGAAATTACATTGAATTGGAATGTAAGTTTTGCGCACTGTATATCAAGATTATTTTAATTATATATGCTGTTTACTGACGAAAGAACTACGTTATATGTTGTAATAAGTAATTGATATACATTAGCTCTCTTTCGGCCTGTAAAATAGTTGTGTTGTCTAATCAATGAATGGAAATCAATGGCGGCTGGTACCGTTCGGCAGTAGAGTGCGGGCCAATAACGTTAGCAACTTTAAAAATATCTGGCCCACGCGTAGCAACAAATAATTAATTTGTATTTTAACAGCAGCATGCAAATACGTGTCATTTAATTTCAAGACAGTAGCCTTCGTTGAGGTCAGGTTAGCTTGGCATTATGCATATTGTGGATTGCGAGCTAGAGTCGGCTGGAGTCGGGTTGCCAGATATTCAACACATAAATTAATTTTGTGATTTATTGTGATTAGGTTAGATGAAATACGGCACATATATCCAACACATTTACATTTCAGTACCTGGGAAAAAAAAAGTTAAAAGTTGAATTCATGTAATTTTGAAATCTTTTAATTCAGTTTTGCTCAACATCCCTTGCTGTGTCTTTCTGACTCCTGTGAGATCTAAGCAACTAGTTTGATATTTTAAATAACTCAGTTTCTCCAAATGTCACTTATTCCCTTCTGGCTGCAAGTCCTTGATACCATTTTTTTCACAAACACTTTACCAGATCAGGTTATGTGTTGACAAAATAAAAATTACACGTGTTTGTGTCCAATCACAACTTATATGATGTCCGAATAACAGCAGCTTGCCTCATACTTTAGGGCACCATCCCCCACTAAGCGAAGGGAGGAGGAAAAAACAAAAGACAGAGGAAAGGAAAAGACTGGTACCAAAGAAGGAGGAGAAAAGGAGAGAGGAAGGGACAAAGGAAGGAAACGCCGCAGTGCTTCTACTGGCAGCAGCAGCAGCAGGTTTGAGATGATTTTCTCGCCTTTTTATGAGATCATTTGTGTCCATTTCAGTGGCAAGAGAAGTGTTTCGAATAATCATGACTAACCAAGACTGTTTTCCATTGTTTGTAACCATGACCAGGTCCAGATCTAGCTCTACCTCAAGCAGCAGCTCTGGTTCCAGCTCGGGTTCCTCCAGCGGATCCAGTTCGTCTGGTTCCAGCCGCTCAGGTTCTTCCAGCTCTCGCTCCTCCTCCTCGTCCAGCTCCTCTGGCTCTCCCAGCCCGAGCCGCAGACGCCATGACAACCGCCGGCGCTCCCGCTCAACGTCAGTCACTGCAACTAATGCAATTGTACTATATTTGTACCATGTAGTCTAGGTACCATGTATTTAATTTCCTCCGGTTTGAATTGTGATGCAGTGGGAAAAGGTTTTGTTTGTGATCCTGCAGGTCCAAAACACAGAAAAGGGGAGATGATAAGGAGCGAAGGAAAAGGAGCACAAGCCCCAAACCAACTAAAGTTCACTTAGGACGACTGACCAGGAATGTTACCAAGGTGAGCTGAGAAATGGTGAAACATTCATAGCAGAATACATTTCTCGACATGAAAAAATTATAAAGAAAATTTGCCTCCCATCAGCAGTATATCCATCATTTTAAATTTGAAATGCTGCTGTTACCATTGTTGAAAGAGAACTTTTTGATGCCCTTACATAGTTGTGATGAGCATGTGTCTTTGATGCGCAGGACCACATCCAGGAGATCTTCGCCACCTATGGGAAAATCAAAATGATTGACATGCCGATGGACAGGCTCCACCAGCACCTGTCCAGGGGCTCTGCCTACGTGGAGTTTGAGACCCCTGAGGAGGCCCAGAAGGCCCTCAAACACATGGACGGAGGTAGGGGAGCATGTTCCCATCAGTACCTCTGTCTCACAGGATTACGCTGGGCACAAGTGTCGATGTTGAACGTTTTCTTTCCCATATGAATTCATGTTATTGCCAGGTCAGATTGACGGACAGGAGATCACTGCCTCTGCTGTGCTGGCTCAAAGAATCCGCCCCCCGCCTCGTAGACCCTCTCCCCCTCGCAGGATGCCCCCGCCTCCACCTGTGTGGCGTCGTAGCCCACCCCGCATGAGGAGAAGGTCAGTTTTGGGAATTATAGTCCAAAAACATACTTTACCCATAATATGTCGTACTTTGAATGATGGTCTCCAATGTTTTTATTGCCTGTTAGCAGTTAAATTCATTCTGTATCCTTCCTTGTATTTCATTTTCACACCACTGCTGCACAATATATATAATGTCTGTGTTCTTTGGTTTAAACGATTCAATCTGTGCACATCCTCCCTGCCATTGGTGTTTCTTTGTGTCCTTGCAGGTCTCGGTCGCCAAGG